>NC_084865.1:9947204-10256067 GCF_951802175.1 Populus nigra | reverse complement strand
ATCTGCAGCCACTTTGTGCACTGTTTCTAAGTTTGAATTCTATTGTTTTGTTGTGATTCGTTATACTTCCATAATACATTAGCTTTTATTTATTAAAAAAGGGTTCATTAGCCATTACACATTCAAATTCTTGCAAGTCTTTTTAGGCAAGCAGTGATGGTAATTAAAGAGTTTTTTTAATTCAATCTGCACGAGGCTCTCATCTCCTTGCATCGAGACTTTTTGGTAAGAAGGGTATGCTAAAATAAAATGAAAGGTTGATGGCTTGACTGGGTTGCTTTCATAGTAAAATAAACTGAAAGGCACGGGGTTTTTTTTGTTTTGTTTTGTTTTTTGGCATGCTGGAGAACGAGCAGTAATTTTCTGCAGCTGCACCTTTTGGTATTGAAATTGAAAGGAGGGAAGTGAAAGGGGAATTTACTTTATTTGAGGAAAGAAGTTAAGTGTAAAGAGCTTCAGAATGGAAAAGTAGGGCATTCAGGAGTTTTATCAGCAAACACACCATCTCTACTGGCTCCTCCTTGAAGCCAACGACTCTTCCAAGCCAGGAATCAGATTTCATATTAAGAAAAGAGTTGTTAGATCAGATCATGTATTCTTTCCTTACATCGACCTCCAAACTCAACAAAATATTCCCTTTCTTTTCATCTTTATCCTCCTATTCCATTGTATAATAACCTCTCCATCGATGGATCTACTCTTGTGTTCAAGTTTGCAAAATGGGGATGATCATGAGTTTCATGGGAAAAGGTTAGCCATAGTGTGATCTAATACTGTGTAATTTTGCTGATGCTTTCCTTTTACCCCCCTTTCTTCAATTTCCCTTCGATTCCAACCTAGTTTTGTTCTTCCTTTTGTTTTCGTTTCTCAAATCTAAGTGAAAGTATGAACAAGCGTTTATGTGATTGTGTTTAAGATTGTGAATAATCATGAGCCGACTGTTTGCTGGCAGGGCTGCCCATTCCTTCAACACAGATGCCGACTTATGTGATGGGATCACTCTATAAGCAATTTGTGGACAAAAATATCAAGACATTCGATGAATTCCATGTTGCTGTTCTTGAAATCTTCAAGTAAGATTACAATTACCGCTTTTTTTTTTTTTTTCATAAAATGTTAAAAGAACACAAGTAAGAAAAAAATGCAGAATGAAAGTTCTCATGCACGTGTCTGTCTTAGGTTTTGCCTTCTTGCATTTCTATTGTCATGACGAGAAAGGTATGGTGGTATTTGTTTTTGAATTATAAAAATATTTTTTTAAAAATTTAAATATTTTTTATTTTTTTATTTTAAATTAATATTTTTTGATGTTTTTAAATTATTTTAATATGTGATGTTAAAAATAATTTTTTAAAAAATATTTAAAAAAATATTATTTTAATATATTTTTAAATAAAAAAATATTTTAAAAAATAATTATTACTATATTTTCAAACACAGCTAATACCGTAATTGCTATGATTACATAAGAAGGCTAAAGGGGCATCTCTTGTTGCTTCTTGGAAATGATGTTTGATTAATCTATCTGGTGTAAAATGAGATTATCTTCGAGTTAATTATAATTTAGTTATAACTATAGTCTGAAAAAACTAATTAATTAGTCTTTATGTATTTATTCCCTATATTTTTTCATTTATAACTTAATCCTTTTCATTTATTTCATGTTCCCTTTCAATTCCTTTTTATTTTTATTCTTATTTTATTAAATAGAAAAAAGGAAAAAAGAAGAAGGTATAGGATGGAAATATTGACCAGAAAAGATTTTGTTTTTTGAAAAAAAATAATACTAAATTAAATACATTCAACACTAGTCTAATGATTATTTAATTGATATTATAAAGATTTATTTAATTTATTTTTGATAAACTATATGAACCATGTTTATAACTTACTCAATTATATATATATATATATATATATATATATATATATATATATATATTCCTTTTAACAAACTGATTATTACCCTCTTAAACAACTTTCACGCAGCACATTCAACTCATCATTACCTGGTAAACATTATGATGTGCCCTCAAGGAAGGATGTAGAGGTTAGTTCAAACCCTAAAGGATGATCTCCCTGCACATTCACATATATTCTCATTAGCTTCCAAATTCTATAAATCTCAAATTAATATACAACATTATAAATTGTCCTACAGGCTGGTTACAATGATTGGAGAGCAGCTCCAGAGTTAAAAAAGAAGGAAATGTTTATCAATTTCATGAAGGAAAAATTGAACACTGGCAAGTTAGATGACTCTACCTTTATCATTGGGCTAGCAACACCTCCAGCAGCCATGGCTGCTAAAAGAGCAGGAGAGAATGTGCCCCAGTTAGGGTTTATCAAGGCCATCCCTGATGTCATCTTTGTGCCATCCGCAACGATACTCGCCCTTGTCTCAGCCAAACTCACTAAAAGGATGCTACAAGGAAGCCCTATAGCATCTTGATGACTCCATCATCCTAAACAAATAATTAATTCGATTGATGTAATGCGCGCTAGCTCTACAATATTGTTGGCCATTACTTGAAAAGTTTCAAAGAGTGATTATCATTAACATTATTAACGGATTGCCTGGAGTTAATTCTATTGTCCTTTTCAAGGGAATATATATATATATATATATATATATATGTTTGATGATCCATATATGTGTTCATAAATTCTATTGTCAATGGGAAAAGATTAAATATCATATTAATTTATCAATGTGCATGGCACCTTCCCTTCTACAAAAACCGAGATTAAATATTTACTTTATCAGAGCTGAACAAGTCGGTGCTGTGATCAGAATGAGAAAGTATATAATAACTAAGATGCCGAGCTCAAATAAGAGTAAACTAGTACTAGGAAACCGGAGAATCACATTTTTTAAGAACTCAGCTCGTGCACAACAGTCAATGAGACAAGAAAGACCAGAAACGACTACGCTATTTATTCAACATTATGGCTCTCCGACTTCTTATTACAATGCTACTAACAGTCATGAATATATAGATTCAGTTTTTGGAAACGTCTAAGTACAAGTTGTTGCATTTTATTGAGTGAAAAGGGAAAATAAAGGTTGGGATAATGGATTTCTTAAGGGCATTTGGAGGTGCCCTTTGAGTTCAACTTGTCTCTGTAGCATGGACATTCTGACTTGTTTCCGTAAGTCCCTGAAGGCACACACTTGCAATCTTTGCAGCAGATTATACAGTAGTCATAGCAGCGTTGGTAGTATCCCGCCTTGGCACACCTAGCCTTGCACTTTGGATCACAGAAACCTGTCACGTTTTCCAAGCCAATAAATCTACAATTAGTCTGTAATAATAAATAAAAAAAACCCAATACTATATAATATATGTGTGTGTTGTGTATAGCAGCTAGGTGAATGGTTCTGATTACTTGGAATTGCTGGGGAGGGAGGTGGAGGTGACGCGACGTGGTTGGGCACAGCCATGGTGAACCGAAGGAAAGAGGACAGGAGGACCACTGAAAGTAGCAGCAGTGCTGCAAAAGAGAGCTTCATTTTTTTTATATCAGCAAGGCTTGATTTGCAGGGCTAGCTAGAGGTCACTGCTTGGGAGGTGATGGCCTCGAGGGGGTTTACAAGGGTATTTATAGTGGCCTAAGGAGACTATAAGGTAAGCCCTACGTGGGAAATTGCAAGAGATTATAAACTAATTACACATTGCGAGGAGGGTTTTTTTGGGGGCGGGGCATCGATATGGATTTGTCTCGACTTGTGTAGCCCAGCACCAGCAGGTTTCTTTTCTTTCTTCTTCTTTTTGTGCCACTAGCAGCTTCCTCGCTAGGTGTTAATAAATTCAAGAACTTGTACATCCACAGCAGATAGGTTTGGAACGCTCTGAACAGATCTCGACAACGGACCACCTACTGCGGTTTTAATTAATTCTCCTCTTGCTCTTCGCAGCATTAGCATGTACGAAAAGCTGAGGCTAGTGCTAGTGGAGTTGTGATCTCCTCCTGCCAAGAATGGCTCGTGTAGCCACATGCTCAACCAAATTGCATCAATTCAAAACATTGGCTAAGTGAACTATAGTTTAAATAAGTAATAGTATTTATTTATTTTTCCTTTTCTGACTGAGGCTTTTGTTTCGTGCTTTCGTGGAAGCACTCTTTGTCGGTGTCTGGGAGTGTTTCCACCGAAACGACGATCCACAGAACATAAAAATTCAATTTCTTAAGAATCACTGTTTCAACTAAGAATATTGACTGAATTCTACTATGAATGGCACTGTACATTAATGGTGTATTTCTTCATTTCGGTCATTGAGATTTATTCTTTTGTAATTTTATTATTCTAAGTATTTTTCCACTTTACATGCTCTCTATGAGAAGTGTGTAAAAAACTAAACCCTTTTTTTAATTTTACCGATCAAAAGCCATGGAAAACTTTATTTTAGTCCTTGAAGTTTTGATTTATGAAATATGGTCACTCTTTTAGCTTTTTATAATCTGATCTAAAATTTCATTTTTTCCATGAAAACAATGCATTCTTTGCCATTAGCGACTAGGATTTTTCTTTTAGGCTAGAGGCCGGACCCTGTCTTGTTAGCCTAGGCATGCCTAGCCCTTAACCTTTTCTATTTTTATTTTTAAAATTTTAGAATAGATTTTTTTTAAAAATAAAGTTATTAAAATAATATTTAATCAATTATCCAATTACATCATTTTGGTAATATTAATAATTACTTTATAAATAATTATATATTAACCTAATAGACATAGTTTTTCTTAAAATATTTTTTTATTAATATTCAACAAAAATAGAATTTCTATTTTCTTATTTCTATTGTTATTTTCTATATTTTTTTCAGATTTATTATTCTATGTCTACTCATACAGGTGCATAAAAATTATTGATTCATAATTTTTTTTTATCAAATCCTCTATTCACGGTTATAATAATTTTTTTTATTAAAAAAACAATGCTTTTAATAAAAAAACAAGTTTTTATATATATAAAAAATATAAACAAGGAAAGATAATTTTTTATTTAAAAAATATTTTTATTGTTATTAGTTTTAATTCAGTAAATCATGCTACTAATAAAACAAAGATGTTACTGTCTAAAAAGAATTATATGAAAAAAGAAAATAATTTTGACTAAAAACATATTTTTTCTCTTGAATTTTAATTATTGTCTTTCTTATAAATATTTATTTTAAACGTAATATAATAAATGAAAATATATTTAAAAAATAATCATCGTCATGGTGGGGTCATAATACTAAAGAAATTGTCAGATGCAATATTGTTTACTTCAACTTATTTGCTGAAGTTTCTAGTTGCCAATGGTGAAAAGGGTCGCCACCGCGGGCACTCACACCAGTTTCTTTATAATATAATATACATGCCCACTTGAAACAGCTGTAATGGGCTCCCTGCAAGCTGTAATGGCTTTCTCCAATGCGCCTCAATTGCGTTGCAATTTTTTAACTGTTTATAGGGTTTGGTAAAGACTTGGATTTCAAACCTTAGAATAAGAGAGAAGAAAGATGTAAGAACTGAGAGAGACTTGCAGGCTGTGTGACATCTCTCAACTTGCACTTGTTTTATTTCTTCACCAGTGGCTTCTCAGGGAAACACATCCTGTGCTGCTTCCTTGAGGCAATGGCTCGAATTCTGTAAACAAATTCGAAAAAAGGAGAGCCCAAGAGAAACAGAACAGGCTAGCATGTCCTTCTTGGGCTGCCTTGAAGAGAAAATTACTAAATTATAGAAAGAAACTGCATCCTATGTCAGAAAATCATGAAAGAAATCTTGTATGCGGTGCATCCCACTAAGTATTTTGTGTGCCTGGTTGGCCTTACACATCAGTAGTTCGGGCTTTTCATCCTTGTTAGGAGGTTTGCTTGCTTCATGTTCTTAATCCAGGGAACCAAATGTATGGGAAATCACCTCAAATCAAGCACATGATTCCAAGACTCATGCGCAGAATCACGAGTCCTGAAAACAAGGCTGAAAAGATGCTTGTAACAACAGCAAACAATATTGTGTGTAAATGCATTGTAAACATTAGGCTTGGTTTTAGCTTCCTTCCTATATTAGAATCTATTCATCTGTATATATACTGATACAATTCACTGTAAGATTGTTTGGGAAGAACTTCTTTGAAGATCAATAAGAGTTTTAGCATTTCCATCTCTTCAAATCTTCATTACCAAATCTCAATAAAAGAAACAAATGCCTTCAATGCTAAAAGGAAAAAATTCGAACTACCGGTGCAAGGCTCTTTATTATCTGTCATAGCCATAGGGATTGAAGAGCATGACTTTAGCCAAGAATGACGATATAAAAAGTAGACAAATAAGGGGAGAAACTTTGCACTTGAGTGCATGACATCAGCAACAACAGTTTGAAATAAAATTTTGTGATCATTATCATGAGTCAGAGCTTATCAAATGACTATTTTACTCTCAAGCTATGGAAAGTTGATACACTTTTTTTTTTTCTTTTTTTGAATTCAAGCATGGACCTCCTTAAATCGGAGAAACAATTTCTCAAATTTAGAACCGTAGCACTCAAGCTATAGAAGGGTCATTGTCCTGATGAAACCAGATCTGCACAACCTACATGACAGCAAAACTTGGTGCACAATTAGACGAGGCCCTACTTTGTCGTGTAATTTTTCTCAACTCCTAAAAAAACAGAGAAAGGCGACATAGCTCCCCTTTGCAATACATACACGGGGTAGATACATAACTATACATGCAAGCTTTACTGTGTAATTAAATACCAACGTCAACCTCCCAGGAAGGTGGATTGGATGTTTTGACCGTGAGAATGCTCTTCGGTGCCATGGCTGGAAGCTAGTAAATTGACCTGCACAAAGATCTCAATAGTTTCAGCTACTGCAAATAACCTCTAAGCTTTAACACTGTCAAACAACATCAAGCACTGGTGGTTGCAGAAGTTACCTTGATGATTTCCCACTTAGAACATGGACGTTTAGAGGCTGTTAACACACTCATGTGGAAAAGCTGCATTTGGGAACACGGCTAATAAATGTTTCATACCAGAAAATGCTTCACAATGATATCTTGATTCCACATAAAACAAAGATAATGCCTAGATCCTGAAAAACATGAATATTCTGGGTTTTACAGCAATTAAATGTATTACTGTTGCATATATGTACACTAGAAATGAAAACTGCACAAGAAATTTGAATTTGGAATTGTGGTTGACATTTCTTTCAATGATGAATATTTTAATCCTTGCGAAAATCTAAATCTGAAAGAAAATCTTATTGATCAAGAAAATGAGAAAATAGTAAGCGTGATAAATTTTCAGCAAAAAACTTACTCTGAAAGGATCACCCCTTAAGGACTGAACAAATAGAGAATTCCCAGACTCCACATCCTGCAGAGAAACAAGAGCCACGTCAAATTCCTTGCCATTTGTCACAAATAAGAGTTGTGCAGAGAAGTAATGGACTCAAGTGAATGATACAAAAATGGAATTTAAGAATCTATCATTGGTATACCTCCAGATAAACGTCCCTAAGTCGCCTTCCAGTTTGAGTACAACAGATTCGGACAACATTTTCATCACAACTTCCACTAATGATGTAGTCACTTCCATTAATGTAGTAGGAGCGGGTATAGTTATGAGCACTTCCTGTTGAAGCTATCTTGAAATCCATGTGAAGCCTCCCATCTACTGCCAGAAGTTGCTTGACCTGACACCAGAAACAACAAGTTCATTATTGTCAGATAAAGTGAGAAAAAGGACATCCTGAAACCTAAAGCAGCATCTTGCATTTGATGATACATTGGTGACATCTAAAGTGAGATGGGTCAAACAGTCGGGTCGAATTAGAAGATTTTATTGATGACCATGCTCATTCAAACAGACCCTTTCAAGAACCATGGAATCCATATTCACTCTGTTAGAATAATGAAACTTTTGCTAAATACTCTACAGTATATTTTTAGATGTGTACTGTATGCATGCAAGTAGTATGTACTGGTATTTTGGGAGCTAATCTGAAATAAAATCTATTATGTAAAAGTTGCTAAGTACAAGTTAGTAGCATGTCAGATTAGGTATCCTAGCTCTCTCTAGATATATCAGTTATGTAACCTGCAAGTGGACAAACAGAAGTGAAAGACTAGAAATTTCCGCTCCAACTTTTCTCTCTAGTCTGTGTGTTTCATGTTCAAAAACCAAACACACTCATGTATAAGAAATTTTGAGTTAGCTAGTAGTTTCTCCAATATCACTTGAGCATATACATAATCTAACAAGGAATACCTCATTATCAACAGCTGATACAAGCAGATAGCGATCATCTGGTGAAAAGCAAACCATCACATTTCCACATGAGCTTGATGCTGTATAGCATGGCCACTGTGGTTTCTGTCTCAAATCCCACAGCTTGACATCATGGTCAAATGAGGAAGTGGCAAACAAGAAGGGGGAATGGTGTGCAAATTTCACGACATTAATGGGTTCTCGATGCATATTAGTAAATAGTTGTAAACGTTTTCCACTAAAGATGTCATATAGAGCAACATCTTTTGAGTACCCGCTAGCCAAAAACTGATCATCTCCAGAATTGACATGAACAGAAGTCAATTGGTCAAAGTCATCAAAAGTGACCACACCAGCACTGTAATTTACATCACTGACTATTGGCGGTATATGACTGATGTCAAACAACTTCAAGCAACCATTATCAGAACCAGCAAGCAGCTGCTAACACACATAAAAGATGATCAGCAACTGCCACATTTATGAGAATCAAAATGTAAGATGATTTCACAATCTAAATAATAACGAAAAAGTTAAGATGTTGCTACAAATAATTTATTGGTAACACATACCTTCGAAGGATACTTCTTGAGCCAACAGAGACCCAAAATGCTGTTCATGTTGTTAGCAGATGGAACATAACCAACTAGCTTCCCACTTTCATGATTGATTACAACAACTTCACCATCAAGAGTTCCAAAAACCATCAGACGAGAATCAGACGGATGGTATTCAAACTGCCTTGCACGAAGCCTCTTACTTCCTTCTTTATATATATGGCTAAAGGTGTGCAAAGGATGCAACAAAGGCCATGCAGCAGACCCAAGTTTGGCAGCGGTAAGAGACCTTGAGAAGTGACATTGACTCTTTCCATGATGGCATGATTGCTTGAACTTTGAGAAATTTGGGCAGGAAGCACCCGCTGTTCCCATCTCACGCTTCTGCAGAACAGTAACAACACTTTCTTTGTTCTGTCGTTTATATGGTAAGTACTCATAGTATTTTGAAAAAATAGTTCTTCCCATTTCTCTGTCCATCTTTGTAATGGAAAAATTATCTAACACCTCCAAACGAGGCAACAAAACAACCATGTATTCCCTATAATGTTTCTCAAAGCAAATGGGTGAAGGATGATGATGTGAAATATAGTTCTTTAATGAGGTAGGGCGGCCATTCTTCAAGTCCCACATATGTGCTCTTGCAAGGATCTCCTCTTTGTCTGTAATCTATAATCCGCAAAAAAAGAGACCTGTTAGACAAACTAAAAAAAAATTCTTCACAGCACTCAATAATTTAAAATTTTCCCTTCCTAACCAGCAAATCCTCTTACCTTGTTTTCCAAATTTGATAGTCCATTCAAACTGGGAGGGACATCAGATGATATTTCTATTGAACCTACTCTCTGAAGGCAGCTTGACATTTCAACTTCACTGATATGCAATAAATTATCAAATTTTGCAGACCCTTCCTTGATCAAAGCTGAACCTGTGAGAGAAAGTAAGTCCCCGCAATTCTCTTTAGCATGGAAACCTTGAAATGTAGCATCTCTAATGCTGATAGATGATGTCTCAAATGCAATTCTTGCTTTGTCACCAAACGATGCAGGACATGGTCCAGTATCCTTGCAACATAAGCAATTTTGGAACCGTAGTTCTAGTAAGGAAGGAAGTTTTGATAGAGCAGCAGTGGTTGTCCAGAGATTTGCTACCCTAGTCTCACACATTGAGAGACGCATCAGACTTGGCATGCAAGAAAAACAGTCTTTATCCAAACTACCAATTGAAGTGCAAAAATCCAAATTCAAGGTGTGTAGTTGCATAAACGTTCCAGCCATGTTGAGCTTTTGGATATGAGTAGACCTCATGTTTAGAATATGACACGCTAGGCCATGATGGCACAAATCCCTGGAAAGATCCCAAATTACAGGATGTTGAAACGTAAATAAATGTAGAGTACCACACACACAAGGATGATGAAACTTCACCCTCCTCAAGTAGAGTTGATTAGCCATGCATGTCATTTCCATGCATAAGATGGTGGACAAGAAGCACTTCATTGCAACAAACTAAATTAAGTAATGCAAATGCACCAAGAAACAGATTACATAATTATGGTGGCCAGTGGAGATCCCTTGGAAGGGCCCAGAGTGGCTAGGACCCTCCCTAACCTAAGAAATTTTCCCTAGGATATTATAGCTTTGCTCCTCATATTTACATCATTCAAAAAAGTCCTTTGATAAAAATTAAAATGTAGATTTTTTTCAACCGCCCTCCTTAAAAAAGTAGTTGTGTACCTTTAGCATTTCAACCAAAGTCTTGACCTTTAGCTTTCCACATTCAGGGAATACTGATAAGACTTAACATGAAATTTGCGTGCTTGGCAAAACAAGGGTTTACCATTACACCAATTTATCTATTCACCAAGTGTAGTTTCCATTATCAGTATATCTATTCTATCAATTTGGGACATAAAATGGCAAATTCCCAGGCAAATCTGCCAGCCCAAATTCTTAAACCTTTCCCCTTCGCACTAGTTCTCATAGACTGAAAATTTCCACATGAAAGCAAGATCTGCTGCTTTTTTCCCTCTACTTTTAAGAATTCAAACTGAATTTCTCCCATTAAATTGGTCCAAAGTGCGCTCTCTTCTTGCATTCATATTATTCTCCAACATCCATAGTCTTGTTTCCATCGTTATATTCTTTTCAAAGGCCAACATAAACTGGAGAGTGGAATTTTCCAATTACAGTGATTTTACATCAAAATTTTAAAATAAGTTATGAGAGCTTCATGCCTCAACATCAAATTTCTTTCCCCCACCACCTTTTTTAAATTCAAGAAGGGAAAAATCTAAAAATTAAATGAAACTTAATGATAGATAATGAAGTGAAATTATAGAAAATGAAAGGCAAATTATCCTGGAAAAAATTATTCAGAAGTGAGGCATAGGAAGGTGATAATACTAACTGCAAAAAGTTCTCTTCCGGGGACATGTCATGGAGATCAACTACTCGGAGTTTCAGATTGATAGTCTGCAACAAAGGCATAACATATTCTTCATTGAAATTGCAAGGTGATTCATGAAGTATGTCGACTGCATCAACATCAGAAGAGTCTATTGCCAGGAACACATCAATCAGGGGATAAATATCAGCATTACATAGCTGATTCAGAAAGAACTTAATGCTGCACTTCCCTTGTTCGGACTTCTGGATTTCAGCCTATATAATGAAAAGAAAAATTGTAATTCAAGTGTCTGGTGCCTTCAGTGCTAAAAATGCATGAGTTTACAAAAATTATTGAAGCATGTATCAACAGGCTTGAGAAGTCAAAAATTTAAGGTGTAAATTTCTAGTATCGCTCAGTAGGATGCAAATGTTATTCTTTAAAATGTGAACACACAACATGAGCCATAAGGTCTTTCATTCATTTATGAGAAGATGATTGATCTAAGATACTCATCAGTAGAAGCACCACAAATTAACTGTAAACTAACAATCAGCAAAAGGTCTGTACACGAATGCCAGAGAAGTGGTCTGAAAGAAGTTTAGTATTGAGTGGATTATTATACAGAGCCATACTTTTCGACAAGTACTAAGCTGATCAAATGGCTGTAGTTATATTAGTTCATCCATACAGGCATTATAGCAGACTACATTGATAATATTTCAGGATCAATGTAATATTAGTTTCACTGCTAATTCCTTAACAAGAAAAAGATACATTATTCAAGCATTTTGAAAAACAACATTAGATTCAGTTATATACAAGTCCTTAAAAGGTTAATAAAGGCCTTGCACCTTAACCTTTGACCACCATATTCTACATCAATAGTCAACTCTGAATGTTCAGACGAACTAAGACTTGTGAATAAAGAAGTTTTCATCAACCTACTTCCTCTAAGAGCTGGTCTTATTACTAGCAAAATATTTCTGCTAAACTGATGGATGATATTGTCTTCGATTGAACATCTTCAACTCATGCCTGCAAATCCTTTCTAAAACATACAAATTAAGCAGAGCTGCTTAGTTTTAAGGACAAAGTTAAATTATTCCGAGAACAGCTTCAGAACACGATACATTTAGCTAGTGCTTGCAGAGGAGTGCAGTTATATTATATTGGATTACTACATTACTGAGCCTATAAATACAGAATACAGAAAAGTCTAGCTGGTATCACCATATAGCAACAGAATTATCATTGCAGTTGCAGTTGCAGTCCTTAGGCAACATTTCTGCACCATTCTCGTCTGTAGCCCACTATCTAGTTAGTGCACGGTGCTATTCTTTTCCAACCTTCACTGGCTTCTATTACTTCTAGAGAGTGCACTTCTTAGGTGATGCAAACACTGAAATCAAAATGATCCAGCCGCTGGAAACTTTTCACAGCCATCTACAATTTGCTTATTTTCTAGTATCTTTCATTGATAAACTAGAAAGCCATAGATTTTAACTATATTATCTCAAAGTGTCAAGTAACATCGAAAGGGAAAGGCAGATCAAAGTAAAATCTCATATAAGAACTTTTAAGAAATAAGAATATTCATAGGAACAACAATAAAAAAATGAGTGCAAGTTTATTAAAAGACCTTATAAAACCATGACAAAACTGCAGAGTTGGGTAGCACTTCATGCTTCTTGCAAGAATCAAGGTACCTGGAACCAAAAAGGCAAGTAGAAAACAATAAAGGTCAACAATAAAGACCTTGTGAACAGAAGAGCCATGCACCAAGCCATCAAATCCTTTGGACCATTAACTGATGGGAAGTTGCATGTCCACACAAAAGAGTTTCATAGATGTAGTAATGAAATTTACAATTTTTTAAGCTTACAAACTACTTGTGAATTAAGTTTCGACCATATTAGACTAGATTTATTGCATCAAAGGCAGCAGAGGAAGATCAAATTTTGCCGGACACCGCTAACAAATTAACTTTCCATAATGGACTTAGACACTGGACGGAGAAAGAATAAAGGAAGGGTAAGCTTTATATTAGTGGTTTATTATGCAAAGATATTAAACTAGGAATAAATAAAAAAAGATATAAATGATTTTTTTGTTTTCGTTCTTGTGGGTATCCACAAAGGAACACCCTTCAGCTAAATTTCAAACTTTTCTTGACATAAATTAGCTCGAAATCTATCAAAACTCAATTCTCTGGCCAAGAATTTGTCAGTATCTTCTTTGCTTCTTTTCAACAACTCCATATAACCATATATATGATACGAAAACTTGACCCCCAACCCCCAAGGCTACACAATCTTTAACAATTTAGTCCCCTTATACTGAAGCAAGAACAACAGAAACAGAAGTCATTAAAGCAAATAGACAGAGACAGGCATGGAGAAAGTAAAAGGAAACCAAACAAAAAGAAAGATACCGAGATTGTAAGCTGGAGACATCCATTGATGGAAATGATGGGCTCTGCTTCACGCATGCCACATACGCAGTTCATCCACAACAGAAATACAGAACTGAAGTTGCAAGAGGGAATTAAGATTCCTGTGCTATGACCAAAGGAAGGGTACGTATTGGCGGTTGTATAAGCGCAGTGGCTTCTCGATACCAAATGGATAGGCAGAAGACTACTGCTCATATCATATCAGCTGTGAATAAGTCAAATCTCCATTAACGTGTCTGTGGGCTCATGGCAGACAGTGATGTCTGAGCTATATCTTATTTACATTAATAAAATGCATGCTCATCTACTGCCAAGTACCCGAGTGTTTTTTTTTTTTTTTGTACATTAAAAAAATAAAATAACATAACGTATATATGAAATATTTAGAAAAGTAATAAAATTTATGAGTCATAAATGTTATTCTGATTCTCTTTAATTTTAAAAATAAATTGATATAATTTACAATAAAGAGAAAAAAAAATAAAAAAAATAAAAAAAAAAGAACTTTGAAGACACAATGAACTTTCAACTATGATGTCAACGATGCCATTAGAAATATATTAACAAAATAAATCTAACGACATCAAAAAGGTCACAAACAATAACCAAAGTGGGTCACATAAACCATCCAAATATGTCGAGGCTTCTTTGTCTTTGAACAGCTCGTGTGACACATTCTAGTCACTGTTAGTGATCTTTTGATGTCAAAATCTTTCCAACGAAACTAGTGATATTATTACCGGGGCTTTGGTGTTCCTTCGGGATCCTTTTTTTTTTCTTTATTTTTTTCTCTTTCATCTCTCCTTTTTATAATTTGTGAAGAGAGAGGATAGTTAAAAAAAAAAGTAAAAAAAATGTGAAGAGAGAGGATAGTTAAAAAAGTAAAAAAAAAAAATCTCTGAGGCACACCAAAGCTTTAGTGATGACATCACTGGTATCGTTGAGAAGATTCTGACGAAATGAATCAAATGGCATCAAGGAAGGTCATCAATGGTGATCGAAGTGTGCTACATAAGTCATCTAAAGGCAAATGAGCCCCAACATATTTAGATAGCTCTTGTAGCCCACTCTGGTCACTATTTGTGACTATTATAGGGCATGCGACGTCAAGAACGACGAGTCTGCCTTCTTATTAATGGTGAAAAGGAGTTTTGAATTTAATCATAAAATTATGATTATAAGATTTAGGAGTCGCCACCTAGTATTATGGTTACTAGAAAACTTATGATATGCAAGAGTATAGATAAGGGACTGGTTGTGCAAGGAAAAGACATATCACCCTCAGTGCACCTTACCTAAGGTAAACTACATTGTTATTTGATTGTTATTCTAAATCATGTTTCTGTCTATTGGTCTTGTCTAAAGTTCAAAGTAGATCTCCCTTCGTGAGGAAGTCTTTACCATATTGGGTTAAAGCATAACTACTCTAAAGTTTAAATTTTAACATTGCATTTATTTTTTTGTATCTTTAATATCTTAGGGTATACTTTACAGTGTAGTTTTATACCTCCAAATACTAAAGTCTACAGCTAAATCTTAACATTTTAAATATAAAATGAACAAAATGATTGGTGAAGCATTTTTGATATTTTGGTTAAATTCTAACAGATAATCATAAATTAGTTATGATATCAATTTTACATTTTAAAACATGAGAAATATATAATTTTTGTTTTTTTATGAAAATTTGCTTGGAAAACTTTTAGGACTTGGTCGTGTGCACGAAAACAAAATATTTTTTGTGTTTTTTAAATAAGGATTTTTTATATTTTTTGTTTTTTTAAGAAATTTCAGAGAAAATCAGGTATTTTTTACTGGGTTCATATCTTACAATATAAGTTTATGGCTTGATATTGAATAAAATTAGTAGAAAAACATGCGAGAAAATCTCAATTTTATTTTGAAGTGACCCTTGGAGTTTTTTTGGATTTTTTTCATTTTTTGTTATATTATTATATAATATAATATTATTATTATATAGGTTGGGCTAGATCTGGCCCAACCATCTAAGCTGGACCCAGCCAGGTCGGGTTGGGCTGACAAGCAGCCCAACAAACTTAGCCTCTCTCTCTTTATTGGGCTAGGCTGAAATGGGTCCAGCCCATGCGTTACATGGTCATTGGCTAGGCTTAGTGATCGTGTTAATTATATTTACCTTCTGTATGCAGTGGCTTGTTTTGTTGCAGGGAGGAGAAGAAAACTTACTCGATACAGGGGGAAATAGCTGGTTGGTCATGTGGGAAGGATTGTCATGACGCTGATGGTGGCATCACTATGGAGACATGACGGAAAAAGAGAGGAAAACTAGTGGAGAGGAATAAAAAATAGGGATTGAGGATAAGCTAGTTTTTTGCCAACTTTGGACCCGAATTTATTCTCCTTCGATGCATGAAATCCACCCCTATTTATAGGGGGTGGAAAAGGGACACTTTGTCTCTTTTGAAAAAAAATATTGGCCCTTGATTCAAACCGGAAGGACCCCAACCGTTGGTTCAAGGTTGTTATCATGGTCTGAAAAAGTTGGCAGCTAAAGGCTACCTAGGTTTTCCATTTAAGGGCTACACCGCGGTGCTACGGTGTCAATCAACCAAAATGAACCATACCGAGGTATAGTTAAATGTCAGATCATCATGGTTGTCATAACTCAATTCTGGGTTATTCCTCAAAATTCACTTTTTTTCAAAATAAAAATCACAAAAATAAAATAAAGGCTGGTAACGTGGAGAAAACAGGTCGGGGAATCAAGCTGTAATTAGGAAATTCAAGACCTAATTGTACTCTATTATGCCAAAAAATGAAGAAAAAAATGCAAATTCAAGGTCAAATTAAATGATTATTGGATGAATTTGCATAAAAATTAAGTCCAATAACATAATTTAATAGACCAATTTGATTTAATCATGGGCCAAATTAAATTTTAATTATGTTTAAGAATTAATTTGGGTCCAATTGAAGGATTTAATTAAGTGTAAGGACTTAATTATACTTTAAATGGGTCAAATTAATTTTATTTGGGGCTTAATTGGTGAAAACTTAAGTTTGAGAGCCTAATTTGAGCTTAATTAAGAAGATTAGGATTTTAATAAACCAAATTTTTTTTTCAAGTTAATTGATTGAAATTATGGGCCAAATTGCAAGAAAAGTAAAGTTTTGGGGTCAATTAGGGGCTAAATTGAAGAAATTAGCAGCCAAAGGCCAATCTGCAAAAGGCACCAGACTTTAGGGGCCTAATTGACAAAAACTAGGGGTGAAATTGAAGAAATTGAAAGTTTAATGGTCAATCAGAGGTTAAATTGACAAAATCCGAGACCAAGAACCATATTGTAAAAGGCGCGTAACTTCGGGGCCGAGGTTGAAGTTCCACAGGGATCTAATTGCATTAAATTAAAAGTTTAGGGTCAATTAGGGGTTCAATTGAAACCAATTGAAAGATGGAGGACTAAATTAAAAATCTGTTAAATTCCCTAATTCAATCTAAAACGGCACCATTTTACATTAAAAAAAGAAAGAGAGAGAGGACCAGACGACGCGTAGTCTGGTTACTGTTCATTGTCTTCTTCTTTTACCCGAAAGAAATGCAGGTGCATTTAATGCTTGATTTCTCCATCAAATCAAACAAAACTTGCACAAAACAGATCCCCTGCAATTCCTATACAACCCCATGTGAACGTTTCAAGATGAGTGACAGCACGACAACACTAGAGACGGCGTGAAGAGGTCAACTCAGGCAGCCTTTTCTTGCAGATTTGACAACTCAAGGAGGCTACTTTGAACCAACGATTGGAATCCTTACCAACCAAATCAAGGGCCGAAATTTTATCCCGGTGTAAAAAAGATTACCCTCTTTCACCGCTTATAAATATAGTCTCCATTGATGGCCTGAGAGAGGAGAAAATTGGGTTCAAAAATCACAAAAAACCAGCCTTCCCACTGTTTCCATTTTCCTTCTTTCCTCGTCAGCCTTCTGCAACTCTCTCTACCTCTTCCATAGCTGCCTTCTCCGACGAGAATGCCAACAAACCCAGCCTATACACCACCACGAACACCAGTTCCACCATAAGAAGCCAGCACAACCACCAAGCAGCCACCGCGACCCTCTCTCTCTTCTCCTCCAGCCTCTCTCTTTCTCCTCTGCAAACTTCTTCTTCCTGCACAGTAGCAACTCCGGCGACCAAGCTCTCCATCAACGTCACCACCAGCCTTTTTTCAGCCACCCCGACCAGCAGCTCCTCCCACTCGTGTCAGGTGGCCTCCCCCTACTTCTACCAGTTCCTTACCTTGCTCTCCTGGCCATTGCATGCAGAAGATATTTTGCATGCAATGGCAGATTAATTAACCTTGAAGGTGGGCCAGACCTAATTTGGCCCAGCCCAAATTTAAGGGCCTAGTCCGGCCCACTCCCAAAGACATATTCACCCTTTTGTGGGCTGCGCTCAGCCTAGGGCCGGCCCAGCCCACATATTTAATATTATATTATATTATTATTTTTTTAAAAAATCCAAAAAAATTCAAAAATTATTCAAATTTTTTTTATTTTTTCAAATATATTTCTACCAATTTTGCATAATATTGGATTGTATATTTATACTATAAAATACAAATCCGGTATTAAAATACCTGGTTTTCTCCGAAATATTTTTAAAAAAATTCAAAACATTTTCAAAAAGAAAAAAATATATGTTATTGCATACGACCAAATACTAAAAAATTTCCAAGCATATTTTTCATTAAAAATATATAAATAAAAATTGCATCATTTTCATGTTAAAAAAAAATCAAAAATGGATATCGTAACCAGTTTATGATTATCTATTAGAATTTGACCATCATGTCAAAAATCTGTTTTCAATCTTTTTTTTTAGGATCCAAATGTAGACTTTAATATTTGTGGGGTGTAAAATTACACAATAAAGTACACATTCAGGTATTAAAGATACAAGGTGTATAAATGCGATGCTAATATTCAAACTTTAGAATTGTTAGGATTTAACCCGATAAGGTAGAGACTCTCTCATGAAGAGAAATTTGCCTTGAGCCTTAGAAAAGACCAACGAATAGAAACCCGACTTAGAAAAAACAATCAAACAACAATACAGCTTACCTTAGGTAGGGTGCATTGGGGGTGATGCGTCTTTCCCTTGTATAACCAGTCCCTTACTCAGACTCTCGCAGACCATAGATTCCTAGTGACCATAATACTAGGTGGCGACTCCTGAACATTAATCATAATTTTATGATTAAATCCAGAAAACATTCCCAACACATCACACCTCACACTAGGAGGCACGACATGAGCCTCCGCCGTCGCCAAACGACGTCGCGCCCCCCACAACAATGGTTATGTATGTTTTTTCAAATTTGATGAAGAAACGAAGTATTAAATGCTATTGAAAAGCAGTTACCTCAGCAGTTCTTTCAGGCAAAAAATGAAAAAGAAGATGAATAGTAACCAGACAGCAAGTTGTCTGGTTCCCTTTTTTTATTGTTCAAAACGGTACCGTTTTCGACTTTTTAGGGTTTTAATTTAGGGGTTTGGCCAAAGTTAAATTTGGTCCTTCTACTTTTAATTTTTTTCAATTGCAGTTCTAATTAACCCTAAACTTTCAATTTTATGCAATTTTACCCTAATCGAACTTCAATGTTAGCCCTAGATTTCAGGACCTTTTCGTTTTGGTCATTGATCTTGATTTTATGCAAATTGATGTTCAATTGACCATTAAACTTTCAATTATCTTCAATTTCACCCCTGATTTCAATCAATTGAGTCCCCAAAGTTCGATGTTTTTCAAAATGGTCTTTGGCTGCGAATTTTTTCAATTTAACCCCTAATTGACTCTAAAAACTTCAATTTTCTTGCAATTTCACCCCTGATTTTCTTGTCAAACTTCAATGTTAGCCCCAGATTTCAGCACCTTTTTCATTTTGGTCATTGGTCTTGGGTTTATGCAAATTAACCTTCAATTGACCATTAAACTTTCAATTATCTTCAATTTCACCTCTGCTTTCAATCAATTGGGTCCCCAAAGTTTTATGTTTTTTCAAAATAGTCCTTGGCTGTGAATTTTCTTCAGTTTAACCCCTAATTGACCCCAAAAACTTTAATTTTCTTGTAATTTCCCCTTGATGTGAACCAATTAACTTTTAAAAAATTCAGTTTGGTCCTCTAAAATTCCAATCTTCTAAATTAAGCCCAAATTGGGCTCTCAAACTTAATTTTTCACCAATTAAGTTCCTAATAAAATTAATTTGAACCATTATAACAAAAGCTAAATGATGGATTGTAATAGTAATTTCATTGTAAATCAAGAGAGCTTTTAATGTGGATTGTAATAGTAATTTCATTGTAAATCAAGAGAGCTTTTAATGTGGATTGTAATAGTAATTTCATTTTTAATTTCTCATCTTTTCGCGAGACGTTTCTTTGGCTTTATTTTTTTACCCCGGCGAAAGGGTGGCACTTGCGTCATTAAGGAGATGCATGTGATGCTTCTCGGTGGCCAAATCTGGTCATCTACCATCTCATTGGATAGGCAGTAGTGCCTTCTTTCACATGGTGTGGCGCGTGTAAAGAGATAATGGTTGGATTGTCACTGGTGATCGATTATTTATGTTTTTTTTCTTTTCTCTCTTTTAACAACTAAAGTGCACAATTGTCCTTTTTGTTTGTTATTTGTCAAATCAAACATATTTATCATCTCAAATACCTTGGGTCTAGACCTATGCGCCTAGTTCTGGCAACTATGCCAAACCTGCGTGCTTGGTTCTGGGAACCACACCAGATCCACGCGTCTTGGGTCTGGCAACCACACCAAACCCAAGTTACTTAGATTTGGGAACCATTCCAGTCCAAATAATCATTTTTTTGTCCATACAAATGTTCTACAATGACATATACATAACATATGCAAAAGTAGTTCCTTATTGAAAAAATTAATAATAATAAAATAAAATTAAGTTAATTATAACTTAATCCCTATAGTTGACAAAACTATACACTCAATCCTTGTAATTTCAAAATTATATATATATATATATATATATATATATATATATATATCATTCTTCTATTTTAATTAGTTAATAACTTAATCCCTTAATTAATTTCATCTTTAAAAAAAATAGAATGAAGAAAAAAATTAAAGCAAATAAAATAATTGTTAGGTAATTTAGTCTATATTATGTTTGAATTTTTCTATTCAAAATGCACTTGAAATGAAATTGATAGTTTTTAGATAGTTTTAAACATGTTAGACTCTATTAAAATATGATTCAGTGAAAGGTCCATGTCTCGGATCACCAATTTTTAAAAAAAAATGTAAAAAAAATTAGAGTTTAGAGAATGTTTTAAGTGTCTTGGGTCTGCAGTCATGCCAAACTTATGATTGTTAGACCCAAAGTGCTTAAAACATTCTCTATATTCTAAATAATTTTTTTATATTAGAAAAAATGATATTGACCTGCTACGGAGCGAAAGCCATTATCTAACTTGAAGTATAATTAAGTCATTTTATCTAATTAAATCCTTTAATTATACCCATATTAATTCTTAAACATAATTATACTTTAATTTGGCTTATAATTAAATCAAATTGGCCTATTAAAAATCTAATTATATTCTTAGACTTAATTTTTATGTAGATTTGTCCAATAATGATTTGATTTGACCTTAAATTTATATTGTCTCTCTAGTTTTGGGTACAATGAGATACAAATAAGCTCTCAATTCCATTGTAGCTTTATTTTTATGTATATTTGGAATCCTCCTTAGTTTGTTTTTTTTTAAATGTCAGTCTTCTTGCTATTATTATTTATTATTTTATTTTAAAAGGAAAAAGGGTAAAATTTTAGGGAATAACCCAAAATGATTTATGACAATGACATTCCTTGGTGTCATTAGATTTCTCTCCTCGATATCTTTTTAACAGTATCGATTATGTCTTCATCGGAGTTTCAATGTATATTGGTGGTCTTTTTCTTCTTCTTTTTCCTTGTTTTTCTCTCTCTCCTCTCTCTTTATTTTAAATTGTGGAAGTCTATTTTTTAAATTGAAGAGAGAGTCACAAATGTCACTTGTGACTTGTAGGTTGTAGATCTCATCTTGTACTCTCTAAACTATACTACTTTCTAAAATATTTTATGTACTATGTTATTTTATTTGTTTTTTTAAGTGCTAAAATAAAAAAAATACTCTCAAATACCCAATGTCTTGTTTTTATTTTATTAGTAACTTTTTTACTTTGAATTTTGATATCAAAATTGTACAATCATTAAAGATGGGAAAATTTATTTATTTTTTTAACTTGTGATAGGCACATAACAAGTTATTGACTCTACATGTGCTCATAAGAAATTAAATATTATCCAAAATTGATCAACTCCACATCTAATTTGTTAATTTGTCAATGCTATTTATAATTTTAAAACAAATAGTTAAAAAATATATATTTTTATAAATACACCATTGTTATATGGTATTTTTAAAATTATTTGAAAACAAACTTGATGATCTTGATGAATTTACAAGTTGATTTATAGATTTTTCTTCCTATTAAAATTAAAGCTAAAAATAAAAACCTATCCAAAAAAGAAAAGCATTGCAAGGACTCATTAATATTTGACTACTTTATTAAAAATTTGATGAATGATTAAAAATTCTGATAAATATCTAGTTTTTCACATATCCTAAACAACTATATAGTAAAAATTAATCATGTCATGGATGTAATTTTGTCTACTATGATTAAACTCTACTTATCATAAGAAATTTGATTAAGTAAGACATATTCTAGAAAGAATACTAGTGAGATAGGGGGGATATTGTTTGATAGTTGGGTAATTGAAGTTACAAAATGAATGTATACAAGAAATGGTTAATGACCGATGATAGATGTTTTGACTACGACATTGAACGACTAAATACTAAAGATCATATCCTTATTTAGTCTCCAATCTAACTTATAGATAATTGAAGTTTTAAAATATTTGAACAATTTGAATGGATTAAGCTATGTAATGTAAAGCATAAAATTAGTATGAGGATTATGGTTTAGGTGGTGATAGGCCAGATTTACTTCCTTCACTTAAAGCCCAAACCTAATAACAACCCATGATTAGGTTTGGTATTTGCTCATATATCATCTTGGCACAAAAAGGCTCATCAAGGTCACCAATTAAAGGCTTGGTGGGTTACCAGACCTATCTAAGCACATTATGCTCAAGGAACACATAATTTTTATAGAACCACCTAACACGGTTCTAAGATGGTCAAGTTAACCCAACTAGTACAACCTCCAAGATTACCTAGTTAGTGTAATTGACACGATATATAAGGAGGGATAGTTGTCCTAATAAGTCCATTATAATTCCTATTTTTTACTCAGAATAACCCTAAAGGATGAAGGCTTTTATGATCATATCATCTGTAAACCGTTTCTCTATGAAATTAATGATTTTATTAGTATAAGATACTTAACCATAAAGTTTTATATCAAAAGAGGGTGGCCATAATAAGGAGAGAACCAAATAGACTATAGAAGATGAATCTTCACTTGTCTTTAGGCAAAAACGTTTTAGTGGTAGACTATAAAAGGTAAATGAAGAAAAGAAAAGGTTGTGCACTGAAGCAATATATAAGTGTTACAAAAGGTCACCCTTCATGAGAAAATACAAGCATGAACACCAATATTGGCTCTATTTTGGATCATGAACAAGAAAAAGCCCTTATAAAGATCCTCAACATCTAAAAAGATAACTTTATTTTTTAGCACTCATATAAGTCTAGCATTAACCTTGACATGTCAGCCCATAAGCCAAAGGTAAACCTAACTTTCCCTCCTATTTATCATAATAAAAAAAATTTAAAAGGAAAGATAAAAGCTATATCCGAGAAGGTGGATAAACTTTTTGAAGCTAGTTTTCTTTGGGAAGTGATGTACCTTGAATGACTCGCTAAATTGGTCATAATAAATAAAATCCATGGAAAATAATGGATGTGTGTAGACTTCATCGATCTCAATAAAACTTATCCTATAGATAAATTTCCTTTACCTAAAATAGATAGACTTGTGGACTCCATGATTGAGTTTGAATTCTTAAGCTCCCTAGATACGAGTTTGGGCTACAAGTAGATCCCTTTGCATTCTAAAGACGAGGAGAAAACATCTTTTATAATAGATATGGTGACCTTTTTGTGTACGGACTATACCCTTTGAGCTTAAAAATAATAAAGCCACTTACTAAAAGATAATGAATGCCACACCATGTTATCCCACCCAAATATAAATAGGACTTTTTGACTTTCCAAAATAAAATGGGAAAATATATGAAAAATTTAAGTCACCACCTAGTAATTAGAGAAAAATAAAAATCCTAAAGATTAACACTAGTTTTAAAGATTCACATAAAAAGTTAATTATGCTTAATGGAAGAATGATGTCATCTTTATTGTATTCTTTTAAATGAAATATTAGCTTTACCACGTGTTTCCTTATAAATCTATCTTTTTATTTGCCATGAGATATTCTAATTATTTCTTAAGCTTACTTACAATCCTTTTATCATTTTTAATGAATAATTCAATATTGGTCCCTAGAAGTAGGAGACTTATTGATTTAGGTGATTCGCAAAAATTTTGACATCAATCCTTTAAAAATGAGACTTGTCGAATTAACCATTTCTAAAATGAGCATTGGACCTATAGGGATGGGAAAAAAATAGGTTTTAGCCCCTTTATTTTTACTAAGTCTAGAATAGGATCAAAAGACACCACTCTTGCTCGTTTAGGTCTATGTGGGATCACGTTGACTCAACCCAAATTATTATATCATATCTATGAAAAGTACGACACAACACAAAAGGAAATTTACAGCAATAATTCATTTTTATTTGTTTGTTTTCATTTTTTATTACTATGAAAATGCTTTTATTAGAAATATTCAAACTCACACAACATATACAAATCGCATTTGTGTATAAAAAAACTATCAGTATACACAAAATCAAACACATAAATAACAAGAATATAGTTGGAGGTAAAATTAGACAAATAATTGACTTTAAAATCCAAAGATTGCGTTAAAAAAAAAGTAAAAAAAAATATCAGGAATAATTTAAAATGCAATTAGGGACTTAATTAAAAAGTATTTTAAGAAAAATAGTTTAATTTGGCTTTAATTGAAAGAATTAAAGGACAAAGGATTAAACTAGAGAAGAACCCCAAAGTAAAGGCTTCAATTAATTCAATTAAGGATAAAATTAAAAAGAAAATATAAGAATTAGAAGGGTTCAATTAATTCAATCACGGTGAAATTGAAGAGAAAAAAGTTAGAATTTTGGCATAATTGGTCAAAATTGTATAATTTTAGAAATTGAAGACTAAATTGTAAAAAATGACCAAATTAATTGGGTCAATTAATGCACTTAAGGATGGATTTGAAAGAAATATCCAAAACTAAACCCTTAATTGAATGAAAATTAAAAAAAAAACTAAAAGCAAGGAATATTTTTTTTGTTAAGAGGCTAATGTGAGTGGTTGATGAAGATGATGTTTCTATGCTGAGAATGGAGGAGAAAATGTTAGTTTTTACATTAAGAATGAAGGGGAAGAAGATATTGGTGAAGGCTAGTCCTAGATAGTGGTGGTGCTTTGGTTGAAGAAAATGATAGTGATCAAGAGATACTGTAATGGTTCATTCAACCGGGTTTGAGTGATTTAGAACGAATATGAGGGAGGTTCAATTGGTTTTGTTTATGTAGGTATATTAGTTAAGTATGGGTGAAAGGAAGATAATCAAGTAAATGGGTGGAAGAAATTTTTCTTCTCGGAAAGGGAGCCTATCCTACTTTCCCTAATGAAATTGAAGAGAAAAAGTGAAAATTAGAGCAAAATTAGTCAAAATTACATAATTTTAGAAACCAGTAAGTAAATTGTAAAAATAAAAAAGCCAAAATAGAGGGTTCAATTAATGTATTTAGGGAAGAAATTAAAAAGAAAATCTAAAATTAAAGGCTTACTTGAATTTAAAAAAAAAATCCAAAAGCTAGGGATTGAAATGAAAATGACATAATATTTTTCTTTTTTTATACACAAAAATTAAATAAACACAAGTGACTAAAATAATGATTAAAATTTAAAAGATATTATTGGTAATTTTATTTAAAAAATAATAGGAATCAAAATATAGGTTATGATAATTGTCCCCTTTTTACAATAGTTATTATACAATATGAAAATAATTTACGTTTATGTAGTAAGTTTGTAAAGAAAAATAATACTTTTTAAAATGAAATGAGTCAAATCAAAGGTGATCAAACTCAATGTAGAAATTCAAGATTAGGTCAAATCAAATGGGACTACTTTATTTGCAAAAAAACTAAAATCAAGTTAACTTGGATATAACCACTCTTTTTTTACAAAAAATTAGGTCAACTTAGAGATGATTACTTTCTTAGTAAAAAATTAAAATTAGGTCAACTTGGAGATGACTACTCACTTTAAAAAACATTAAAATCAGGTCAACTTAGAGACAATCATTCTCTTCGTGAAAAAATAAAATTGAATCAATTTGGAGATGACCACTCTCTTTTTGAAAAATTAAAATCGGGTAAACTTGGAGGTTATTATCTTTTTTAGGAAAAATTAAAATTAAACCAGGTTGAACTCAAACAAGTTACAAGGAAACCTATTGAGCTTAAATCTGTTAGAGATCATTAGGCTAAAAAAATTGAAATGAACCCTATTAAGTTCAAATTCATTGAAGTCTTACAAGATTAATTCGTTGGATCCTTGATGGGCTCAAATATGTTCGACCCAAGTTAGGCTTAAAATTACAATGAACCTTGTTAGGTTTAAATTTGTAAGAGTCTTGCTGGACTTAGATTTATTGTGGCCTTGTTATGATCAAAATTACAATGAACCTTGTTGGCTTCATATTTGCTAGAGTTTTGTTGGACTTAAAGTTATAGTAGTCGTGTTGAGCTTAAAATTGCAATGAATATTGTTGGGTTCAAATTTGTTAGAATTTTGCTACACTCAAGTTTACGAGAGCCTTGCTAGGCTCAAAATTTCAATAAACCTTGTTAGGTTCAAATTTGCTAGAGTCTTGTTGGACTCAAGTTTGTTGGAGCTTTGCTGGGCTTAAAATTACAAAGAATCTTGTTGGCTTCGGATTAACTAGAGTCTTATTGGACTCAAGTTTACAAGAGTCATGTTGGGCTCAAAATTACAAGGAACCTTACTGGTTTCAAATTTGCTAAAGTCTTACTGAACTCAAATTTGTTAGAGCCTTGATGGGCTCAAAATTATAATGAACCTTGTTGGGTTCAAATTTACTGGATATACATATGGGTCTCATGAGAACATTGCATAATAATAAATAAATACTTACTTGTTTGAAGTATAGTCCCCTTTTTCAATTTTATCATTGATGATCTAAATTTGTTGCTTTTGTTCTAATGTCCTCCAGTTACTTAACTCTCTGATTTTGTTGCTTTTATTTTGATGTCCTCCAGTTAGTCGACTCACTGTTTTGCTGCAAATTTAATGACTATATTCATTCAAATCTAATTGTAAAAAAAAATCATCGAGGTGTAAATTTTTAAAGTATTTTCATGATTATTAAACTTATTTGGTTAAGAGCCCAAAACACATTATTCAATGCTGAGATTTTTTTTGGATATTTTATTGGCATATAAGGCAAGGGTTAGTTGGGCTTGTGAGAAAAAAAAGTGATTTTTAATGAAATTTGGTTATAACTAGCTCAAATAGATTTTTTTGCTAAATGCAAGGAAAAAAATGGTAAGAAAAGGTTCCAAAGTTAAATTTTCTTTTTTTGCTTTAAAAAATGAGAGCATCTTGCTTTGTGTTGCATTAAGCTTGTTTATTTATTAGTAAAGATTGCACAATTTATAAAAATGACATCTAGATTATGATTTTTTTCTTCTTTATAGAGGTTGACATCTTTCACCATTATCAGAATTGACTTTTGAAGACACATAATGTAGGTTTAGGTTTATAACCTAGATTTTGATATCAAGGCGAGTGATCTCATTACGATCTTAATTCTCCAAGCTTCTTGTGCTTTATCACTTGACATTTAATTTTTAATCCCGGACATTTTGGAGAGCTTCCTATCCTTTTTTTTTGTTTTGTATCTTTTTTTTTCTATATTATTTTTTTTTATTCTTTTACATTATTTTCTAAATAAAAAAATTAATTTTTTCAATAAATCAATTTAGTTTTAATAATAGAGATTACCACTCAATTGTTGAAGTTGTGATAGGCTTAAAATTACAATGAATCTTGTTGGGCTTGAATTCGCTAGAGTTTTGCTAGACTTGCATTTCATGGAGCCTTGTGGGACTCAAAATTGTAATGAACTTTGATGATTTTGAATTTTTTGAGTCTTGCCTAAATTTGTTGCAACCTTCCCGGACTCAAAGTTACAATGAACGTGTTGGGTTCAAATTAATTAAAGTCTTGCTTAACTCAAATTCATTAGAGCCATGTTAGGCTTAAAATTGTCTAATTGTAAGAAGTGGTCAAATGAGTGGTTCAATTAATATATTTAGGGATGAAATTAAAAAGAAGGTATAGAATTAAAGCCTTAATTGAATGAAAATAAAAATAAATAAAAAAATTCAAAAGTCAGGGATTGAAATGAAAAAAAGCAAAAGAAAATCTCTTTTATCTTTATAGTAAAAAAATTAATTAAGTTCAAGTGCCTTACGATATCTTTATTGGATTTAAATTAAATCTTTATTCATACACTAGCTATTTTAATTAATTTGAATATCTAATTGAAATATTATTTAATTAGGAAATCAAACGATCCATTTATTATAATTGATTTTAAGAAATTCATTAATATCATAATGGATTTATAATCAATGTAGTGAAAGAAAGATCCATTAGCTCCAACATATCTTTTTTTTTTAAGAGGGTAATTTATTAATATGAAAATAATATAAAACAAATTACACTCTTTTTTATCTGTTATAGGAAAATAGACATGATCAAATTCTTCCTAACGTTGGTGTTTTAGATAACATCGAGTCCTTCCATAAATGGCAAATAGAGCTTTCTGAACTTCCCCGACCAAGATTTCTCAAAATAGGACTTTCCTTTCAAACAACTGAGTCAAACGAAGCTCTTACCACGACCATTGATTAACAAGAGAATGGACGGACCGCACTGCTAGATCTCATTGATAGAAGATTTTAACTACTCAACACCACGCAAACCCTTTATAAATAATTAAATTATCTTATAAGCCAACTCACGAGCTCTGCCGAGCTGACTCATCAAAATCTAATTGCCTGGCCAATGCTCGCCGCCATCTTTCTTTCTTCCTGGTAGCTTTCTCGTATAAATAACAAACAAGTAAGGAATAAAGGAATACCTAGAGAGGTGTGCTAAATACAAAACGTAGAAAGCAAGCAAGAGAGAATCATCATGTCTGTAATAATCCAGGAAGAGAGAGAGAGCGAGCAGAAGATAACTACAGAATACAAAGCCCTTCCACCCGCAAAATCTCCCGAGAGAATACATACAAATCAATCCCCAATGCCTCCCACCCCACTTTCCCTCAGGAACGATGAAACCAAACCACGCGCCATTGAGAGTATCAAAAGTAATAATTTAACCAGACAGTGTCAAGATAAATTTAAATAATATCCAATGTGATCAAATTAATAATAATAATAATAATAATAATACTCCAGGAGAGAGAGGATGAGAACATTATCTCTCTAGATCAAAGCAAGCAGACCCCATCCCAATGCCAATCCTCCTGCTATCTTCTGGAAGCATCTTGTTCTTCCCGCTCCACTCTGCAATAATTGGTTCGCTCAAAATTTAGAACTCAAAAAAAAAAAAAAGTATGATATTTACTGCACCTAAATTCATATCTACAGTAACAAAACATTTCTCTATAACTTGACCCACGTTAAAATCACATTCTGACGCTCGCAAAAATACTGATCTTTCTATACATAAACTGGCATGAACCAGCATCGAGAGCGAGATTCCGGTGGCTGAAATGATTCCAGGAACCTCTAACATCTGATCAAAAGTTGTCGGCGGTGAGCCAGGCGTGCAAATCCCATTGATGTCAGAGTCGTGGACAACTCTTTTGGGAATGGGAGTTCACTTGTCAGAAAGTGCATCTTACATGCTACAAAACGCGTTTACTAGTCTTGTACTAGAACCAGTCTCGAGTGTGAGACACGAAGCTGCTGCAGCTTTCTTCTCCTTCTTCTTTTCTTTTACACTTCACATATCACTAGTTATTTAGCACGCACCGACAAGATGCATCTCCATCATCTTCACTACTCAACAAAATACTCACGGCTATGTACTCCTTACAGTGAAGCATTACTGATTGCAATTACGAAATACAATACAATTATAGGGTTTAATTAAAAAAAAAACAAGAGAAATTAAAAATGAAAGCCTAAGGATAAAAATTAATATTTTTTTATTTACACTGTTCATGGAGCGTCTATCAACAATTTGATCTCTATTTTTATCAAAATCTATATTTCAGTAAAAAAAGTAAAAAAAAAAAAAAAAAAACACGAGGAGAGACAGCTTTCACCCAATCACATTCTAACCACCAGCAACCCTAATTTGGGTGCCTATGAGTTAGCCTTTAAAAAAGGAGTACAATAGAGATGGTTATGGGTTTGACTTCAAAAAAAGGAGTGAAAAAGGTGTTTTTAGCTTTTAATGATACCGATAAAAAATACATCAAGCTCCAGAAATTTTGTTTTAGTTCAATTTAGTTTTGAGTTTAAAAGTTGATTAGAATGTGTTTTTGTGGTTAGGAATAGAGTTTTGGAGGTTCCTAAAATGTTTTTTTACTTATTTTTTAAATGAGAATATATTGAAATTTTAATTTTAATGGTCTAAAAAAAGGTGGAGGCATGAACTCCAAGGTCCAGGCATCCATATGCACGAGAGCTTGGCTTGAAAGCCTAGGCATGCCTAGCCGTTAATTTTAAAAGGCAGGCGAGCTAGCGAGCCTAATCTTGCAATTCCAAGAATGCTTGACCTCTAATTTAAGGTAAGGTCTAGGCACACTAGGACTCGATTGCTTTATAAATCAGTATAGGTTTAGGCTTTTATTTAACAAAAATATGATTCTAATAAAAAAATATGTTTTCATCATAATAAAAAAGAAATAAATGAATAATAAAAGGAAAGTTTTGGAAGATGAAATACTTTTTTTTCTCTTTAATTTAAATCACTTGGATTTTTTTTAAATATTTAGTTTAATTGATTTAAGTTTTTATTCCAATAACCGTGACATTAATAAGAAAAACATGTAATTTAAACTCAAAAAATACATTTTTTACTACATAATTTAAATTTAAATCCTACGCTTTGCACAATCATTTTAGCTAATGCATATTCAAACACATAAAATATATCAAATTTAATATAATTATTAATAATTACAGAAATGAATAAAATAAAAAATAATTCCGATCTACTTAAGACAGCAAGCAAGCACAATAATCAGCTTCATATTAGGAAATATAAATGAGCTCCTACTGGTATAACACTACATACCTAATAACATCGTCAATAATTAATTCATTACGGTTCTCTTACCAAACCAAAAACCCTAACTGGATCTTTCCATTTTAATAAACTTTTCATGATTTGTGTTTTCTAGATCTATTCCCGCATTGCCTTATCACACATGTTAAACCCAATTTTAAAATTGCTCATAAAAAAATAAAGATGAAATGATAGAACTTACGTCGTCAGCGATAGAACCAGGAGACATGGACTCTGCGCTAGGTCCAGGAGCCTCCGTTGGTGGTGCTGGTGGGCTCAACAATGCTGGACCAGGAGCCGGTGCCTTCTTTGGCTTCTTTTTACTAGGAGTAGGAGCAGGGACCTCTGCTGTCGGTGCAGCCACAGGCGAGCTTGTCGGTGGAGCAACAGGCACTGGAGACGGAGGAGATTTTTCTGGTGGAGAGCTAACAGGAACCGGAGCCGGTGGGGAGCTAACTGGAGTCACGGCTGGAGGTGGTGTAGCCAATGGCGTCGCCACTGGAGTTGGAACAGTCTGTTTCGGTGAAGATGCTACTGGTGTTACCGCCGGTGGTGATGATACGGGTGCTGGCGTTGTAGGTTTTGCAGGTGCTTTAGCAGGTGCAGCCAATGGTACGGAAGGAGTTGTTGGAGTCGCCGGAGTTGATGTCGGCGTCGCAGCCGGTGCTTGGCCACCGACACCGGCCACAAGGACGCAAATCAGTGTCCAACCGAGGATGCCATTCCGATCCATTTTTTGAAAGAGAGAGACTGCGAGAATCGAGAAGGAGTGTGTTTTTGTCGGAGTATATCAATAGAAGCGAAGACCTTATATATAGGGACCATTAGTAAAACGCAACGGACATGATTAGGTGGATCTGAATCGTTGATTATAAAAGGGGCCCACTATTAATAGCCTTTAGATAAACATATCAAAATAGGACAAACTATTAGGCGTTTATGAAAATTATTTTTTAAACTTTGTCATATTTAATGAATTTTAGAAAAGTTAATTAAAGAAAAGTGATTTCAAATCAATTTAAATAATAAGCATTTTTGCTAAGATTTTTTTTTCTTTGCTCTTAGCAAAGAATTACACTTTTTTTTTCTATTTCTTATTCACTTACTAACGTTAAAAATCAACAACTACATCTTTCTAGCAATAACAACTTTCTTCATAGTCAAATTAAACTACATTTAATTTTTTTCTTAGTATATTTCTTTTATTTTTAGTGTTTTATTTCTTTATTTTCAACTTTATGGATCAATTTTATTAACATGTTTTCTTTGTTGTGGGTTTTATTACTTATTATAATAAAATTTTCCATATTGATTTTATGTGTTAATCATTATTATTATTATTTTTGCTAAAAAGTTTTCCATTCAAATTTAGGTGGTTAAAAACTGTCTTTCAATAATTTATCCTGAAATCATAATAATTTTGATTTTGATGGGTGAAGAAAATATCATTTACCTATCTAATTTCTTGTTATGTTGTATATGCTCACATCTTTATATTGTTTCCTGATAACTTAAGGAATTATGTTTTAAGAATCTGTGATTTTTTTTAGATTCTACAATTCTAGAAATTTTAGATCTTATAGATTTGGAAATTACTTGTTTGTTTTTTTTTTTTTAAAAAAAGCATTTGCTTGTTATGGATAATAAATCTATTCATATAACATGTATGAGAGTAGTTGTATATGTTCTAGTTACAAGGACATCTATTATTAAACAAGAAAGATATAAAATTTATATACTAAAAAACCACATACAAATGTACTGATCAAAGAGAATTCTATATAGATATTATTTTAAATTGAGATGGTAGACATTGTATTGAACAAATGCATATAAAACCAATTGTATTTTATCATTTGTGTGACCTCCTCACAAGTCATAACCAATTATAATCAACACAAAATGTATCTATTAGAAAGTAAGTAATTCTATTCTTACAAATTATAGGTCAAGATCCAAGATTTCATTTTATTAATGGTCTTTCCTATACGTATGTTGAAACTATGCATCTTTACTTTAGAATTGTATTAAAGACAATTCTTAAATTATACAAACATTTTATTAAAGACCTAGAGGATATGGTTCCTACAGAGATAATTAATAATCAAAGATTAAATCCTTATTTTAAGGTATGAGAACAATACTAATATTTTTATACATTAAATAATTATATCAAGAAGAAAAAGTTTATCATTAATGTTTCACATTTATATAGGATTGAGTTGGAGAAATTAATGGAACCTATATTCTTACAACTATTCTTGTTGAAATTCAATGAAAATGTCAAGGGCAAAACGAGGGAACAACACAAAATATTTTAACAGCTATAACTTTTGATTTGAAGTTTACATATATTTTAGTTGGAAGGAAAGGAAGTGCACATTGCTATTATCCAGTTTTGTTCCTATTTTGTTTTTTAAAATAAAAAAACAAAAAATAGCAAAAACAAAAAAATAAAACCTCAAAAACTATGTTCTTGACTTATTTGTATCATTTGCAGTGTTTTTTCTAAATAATTTAAAGTTAAAAAATATACTTTTAACACGTTTAATTTTTAACATGCTTATTAAATCGACGTTAATGTTGCTTTATTTTTTCAAAAAAGAAAAAAGAAAAAAAATACATTTATTATTTTAGTGATCTAATTATAATTGTGAAATGGACATGACCGATTTTAAAATTAAAAACCCTCTCACCAAGCAACCTAAATTCTAATCAAATAGTCCATAATCAATATTCTTAATCCAAGGGCCCATATTTATTTGCTTTGCCTCTAAGTTATTCCTACAGAGCACCAAAAATTAAATGAATGGTATAGATTAATTCTTGAAATTCAATGGTTGATTTTGGTTTGCTTTGTCTTCAAGCCAAATGAATTACAATATAAATTAAGTGTGTGCTAAAAAAAAAGGTCATAATAAAAATTAATCTAGGGAAACCTAAAAAAAAGAAAAGAAAAACCCAAAAAAACTCTTTCCTACACTCTCTCCTCCTATATATATATATAAAACTAAAACATTATCTCTCTTTTATTTTTACAAAACCTAGCTGCCAGCTTCAATGCCCCCTCAAATGCCCGATCCCAACATCATCCATTACACTAGCCTTAACAATGACATATCTCCAGTCATCAAAGTTGCCAATTAGCCACCTTCATTGTTAAAGACAAACCCATCACCAAACCGAGAGAAAAAACTCATTTCCTTCTCCCGTTTTGAACAATAAAGTGACAATGTCCATTATTTTTTCCCTCTCATTTAAGACCCTATCTTTCCCAACTCTGGACCAAAAATCAACAACCAAACCACACCCCTTCCTTCATCCCTCATCACTTTCCTCTCTTCCGTTGTTTTTTAGATTACTCATCAACCATGTTTGCCAACCTCAACCCCATTATAACCACCGCTGCCACCAGCAGTGGAAGAGAAATAACATCCTCGTGTTGTCTTGCCATCCGAGCCTCTGCTCCAGTAACCCAGAGGACATCTAAGACCACCATTCTTTACTCTCCCGAATCCAAAATCAAAAACCCAAAAGTTAACCCTCTTCACCATTAAACTAGTCGAGCACCTATGACACCTCGTTTTTCTCTCTTCATCATCAACCATGAATGCTAGCAGCTCCAGCCAATAACTTTAGCCCACACAATCAACACAACTCAACATCCAACTCATAACTCCCCCACATCTAGTGTCTCCTCATTATAGCAGTAAGAGATGCTCGTTCGCCTCTTTCATCTTTCTTCTTTTGACCATTGTTAACCACCACCCATGACAAGCCGACACAACCAGTAACTCCCTTTCTTTTCCACGACAGCCACTTATGAAAAAGAAAAGGAAAGTGAAAATAAAAATTATATATGTAAAAAAATAAAAATAAAATGAACTATTTGTGAATTTTTCTTGATTTCACAAGCAGCGGTATCTCTCACCGCCACTATAAGAAGAAAAATAACGAGATGTTCTCGATCCACCAATTTTTTTGTCTTCACCAAAGGCATTGTGTGGCTTCACTCGCCACCAGTGGCGGTGGCACATGGAGCATAAACACCACCACTGTTTCTATACTTTTAAGGTCTTCGGTCACTATTCCTGAGTTTTCAACAATGTTTTTCAAAATATTTTAGACCTTTAAAGGTCTATTTTGCAAAGTTTAGATGATTAATGTGTGCACTTGAATTATTGTTAATTTTTTAATTTTGGTGATTCGTAAACATGTAATTGTAGAGTGTGTGAGTAATTGGTGAGAAAAAAGGGTGTGTGTGTGTGTGTTTGTATTTTGTGTTAAATAAATGGTAAAAAAAGGATTAAAGATAAAAAAAAAGTTTTTTTAATTATGTTTTAATTGCATAAATCCTAAAAATTATTTGAGCATTATTTTAAAATCTAAAATATTTTGACATGTTTTAAAAATATTGCATGGATTTTATAACAAATTTGTAGAATTTCAAAGGATTTTGGCCTATATTTCAAAAAATATTAAAAACTTATTTTTGACAAGAAAATATCATCAAATTTTAATATAAGAATAAAAAAACTAAAAGGAGTTAATAATCAAAATATTATTAGGGATAATAATTTATTGTTACTCACTTTAATATATAGATAAAAACTTGTATGAGGTTAATATCCAAAATATTATTGAGAATAATACAATTCATTCACTCATAATATAAGGATAAAAAAACTATAATGAATTTTATCTTAAATATTATTTGTAATGATGCAATAGCCAAAAACTCTAAGTTTATCCCGAAAAAAAACCTCAATGATAATTTAGGACATTTTATCATTCCAAACCAAGTCCTTAACTTAGAAAACTAGAGTATGTTTATTATAGCAAAATCGTCATAGTAAGCTGAAAGAAATATAAATATTATTAGAATATAACAAATAAAGAGAAAAAATAATACAGTTTACCTTAGGTAAGACATAATAAGGATGCTAATACTTTTCTTTTACACAATTATTTTCTTATCCAGAATCTCTAAAAGACTATTTAGGGTTTCTAGTAACCATAATATCAGGTGACGACTCCCTTATCAAACCAAAGACCTTTTAGGACACTGTCTGGGAAAGGCCGTCATGACATTATGCCTTCACAAGAAGAGTACATCACACATGATTCACGTGTTTTAGGTGATGCACTATCAATACCAAGTGGTCTAAAAATCCTAGAATGTATAAAAAAATATTTATTATATGCAATAAGAATCTAAAATGTCTAAATTTGTAATGACCCGAACTTGCAAATGCTTTATATCATCATTTCTAGTGATCTTATTCATAAAAAAATAGGTAGTTTTTTTATAACATCATGTACAAGTATATACAATTTATATTTACACATTAGTAAGTTTTTCAACACTTTTAATATTACATGTGGATATCTTGATTACAAATTAATTCTTAGCAATTACAAGGACCTATCCGTCAAAGAGACAAAATAATTTGCTAACCCTTGAGAAGCGTTGATACCTTCCAAGATAATTTTCTGTAACATATGGAAGGTTATTAAGTTTAATCGGTATTTAAATAATCATAATGACTAATATTTATCAATATATATTAACAACCTAATATTATTAAACTACTTGTGCAAAATCCATAGTAGTTTACAACATAATACCTTTTCATCCATTATAGACAAGATCCATATTGTTCAAGGATTAAAGCAATTATAACACCTATGAGGAGTGTAAATTAGGTGTATTACTAATATTGACAAAAAAAATACAAATTATTTTAAACAAACACAATAACCAACAATATAATTAAAGTACTTAAAGTAAAGAGATAAGGGAGACAATTTGCAAACTTATTTTTTAATATGGTTCGACAAGGCTACATCTACACTTGAAGTACTAAACTGTACTTGAGCATTATATTACTTTACTAGTCCAATTTCAAGAGTTTTTACACCACTTGATGAATCCACATCAAGATTTTTTCATCACTTGAAGATATGTCATTTTCAATATTTTTTCCACTTGAAGATATGTCATTTTCAAGATTTTTTCTTGGTAAAATTACCTCACCAATACCAAGAATTTCTACATAACTCTCAAAGATTTACAAAAGTGATTTTGTTATCATAACTAACTTTTTTAATAGAGTGGAGAATAGAATTGAAAGTTCTAATATCTCTATATCTTACAATATATCACTTATAAGATTTGAAGGTGTTTAAGCATAGCGAGAATGAGATTGAATACTCTCGTACTAGATTGTAAAGGTTTAATAGCACTAATTAAAGTATAATCAAGGATTGATAATTTTAAAGCGTATTTACTCTTAAAACAACTTGTATATCATATATGTTTGAAATCCCTATTTTATTTTGCAATTAGATAAGCTATATATATGTTTCTATTGAAAACTAAATGTTTATAGCTGTTATAATCTCACTAACGACTTAAATAGTCGATTGGTTCAGATTGGTCATGTCAATCGATTGGCCCATTCCTGTAAAATTCTCAAGTGTTCATCACTGATGAACTACCAATCAACTCGTTGATTTGGTTATTCTCAATAGTCGACTAGTTCATGCAGAATTCCAGTTTTAACAAATTAACCTTTGGTGAATTCTTAAAACTATCTATCTTAGATTTAATCATATGATTTACCAATCATTTAAATGTATGCTTAATGAAGTTTGTGAGTTTATTTTAATGGTGTTGTCAGGTATGATATAAAGATTTATATTAAGCACTTAAAATGAATACTTAATTTAAATCTTCACTTTGTTTTTTTCTTGAACTGTTTGAATGATTTCTTCACAAGATTCACCAGACTTGTTGATATGTTCTTTGAATAAACATATTTAAAATTTATTATCAACAATGCATATTATTAGTCCATTTTTATTATTTTATTGTTATCATCAAAATATATAAAAACATGAATATTAGACCTAAAGATCAACAATCCATTTGTTTTTTTATAATGACAATATTAGGAATAATCTCTTAATTATGATTCATTTACAATATATTCCATCCACAATAGCTTACAATTTCTTTCGATTGATACTTGAGATATTATATCTTTATTATTGTATTACCGATAATATACCATTACATTGACTTACATAATCATTCATTATAAATATTCTTACCTCAATTTCGACCCACCAATTTCATTTATTTCTTTTGGTATCTTCCAAGATTATTTATAAATCGTCTATCAATTATAAAACTCTTATACCATGTTTTCCTTTTCATTGTATTATTTCTAAATTTCATCTTTTTATCTTACCAACATATTAAATTAATTCCATTACTTCATTTTGGAACACATTTATTTATACCACAATATATTCCTTTAATTTATTGAATTCACATTTCAATAAAAATTTGGCCGAGTTTACTTTTAATTTTCCATCATTTCCATATCTTCATTTCCTATGACAATACAATAATACGTTAATTAATACTCAACTTCACAATTCAAATATAACTATTTATTAGACATGTTCATTTTTCAATCCAAATTTCATTATAATTTCACTTATTATCAATTTATTATATTCTCATCCATCTCTGGTTTGTTCTTAATAAGAACTATGTAATACTAGTTAAGCATCCATAATACTATCAACTCTTAACTACTATACCATATAGATTTATTGGCATTATAACCTTGGCAGATATTATTGATTATTTAAGAAAATCAATATTATTTACATTATTTTTTTCATAAATCTGATTTTAATGTTAAAATCTTAGTATTTAAGTCTTAATTTTTGGTTAAGAAATGACATAAATCTAGGGATTTTGTTTCAATATTATGACTTTTTTAATACCCATTTTTTTATATTCATTTAAATAAAATACATGTGAACGCTAGATTTTATTAAGTGCACTTTCATGTCTCCGAATGAAAGTTGTATATAGATTCCCATTTTGATAATCTAAAATTTAAGGAGTTGTTTGGTATTAAAAAAAGTTTGCTCTAAACTTGAACGTTAGGTTTGACATTTAAAAGAATTTATTAAAACTTTTTTAAGGGCGTTGCAATTTTAAAATTGTTTGAAGTTAGAATTATATAATGTTTTGTTTTGTAATAATGATTATTTTTTAAAATATTTTTATTAAAAAATTATTTTTAAAAAAATATTTTTGACATCCGCACATTAGAATAATTAAAAATATATAAAAATATTAATTTAAAAAAGTTAAAATTTTATAAAACTTAATGTAGAAGGTGACACGAGGGTATCTTTACCATGGAAAAAGTAAGATAGTTCAAGAGTGTAATTGTAGATTATTAAGGTACAAAATCAAAAAGTAAGGGATGGTTGGATTGGCAAACAAAAATATTATAGGGGCCCACAGATATGGTATTATTCTATCAAACAGATAGGCATCGTAAATGTAACGTGGCGTCTTGACACAATCTGGCTGGATGGGTTCCATGCCTGTCCATTTGGTGCATCAATGCATGTGATCATGATTATTATTGTTATGGTCATGGTGATGTTAGAGTGACACGTCATTAGGCTCCTTCGGTAACGCGATTGGTTACACTGACATCTAGCTATCATTTGATTCTCTGTTGGGGGAGGGGTTTTGTGCGTTTCTGTTTTTGGCTTGAGCGAGAAATTTATACAGCTGTGATGATTGAGATGGGGACGTGGCTTGCCAGCTTGACAGTCCAATTATGGGTAGCCACGTGGATTGACAATAATTCCCAAAGAGGGGGTGTTTTCTTAAACTAACCATTATATTTTTTTTAAAATTGTTTTTTTTTTCAAATGCTCTGTTTTTCATTATGATATTTCTAAAAACACAAAATTTACGATAATAATTTGGAAAAAAAAACTGTGCTCATTTTTTAAAAAATTCAAAAAGAAATGCAAGTGTTTTAAAACTTTTGTGGGTCCGCTAAGCGTCCTTTTTCTTTCCCGATTCTGGATTTCCTAGTGGGTACAAACAATTACGATACAATTTTGTAAAGGGAGAAGCTTGGCAAACGCAACTAGCTCTTCTTCATGGCTGTATGTTTCAAGGAAAATTCTCGACTTTTTTTTTTTAAAAAAAGAAAGTTATTCTCTAGCATTTTGTTCTTGTGTAATATGCACGCATCAGTAGTAGAATCTTTGCGAAAACTGTTTATATCGCCTAACCGACTAGAAATACTGAAAGAGAATGTTAATGGTGAATTATTTTTACTTTACTATAAAAAATAATAATACGTAGTTGTTGGGTTTCCTGAATGCCACATACGAACCACCAATAAAAAATTTATAAAATTTCTTTTTAGAATAGAAAGATTGTTATACTTAGAGTGTTAACTATCTATTATATGATTTATATAGTTTTTCTGTTTAATAGACCACCACAACAACAACAACAACAACAACAACAACAAGAGGCATAACTTATTATTTATAGGAAAATGTAAAAACCTTATAAATTGATAAAATTTTAATTTGTCCCTGAATAATATCCATATATTAATTCAAGACCATTTTTGAAATTGACTCTATTACTTAATTTTTGCAGGTCTAGAAATAAAATTGACTCCATTACTTGATTTTTGCAGGTCTAGAAATATAATCCATGTATTAATTATATTCTAGTTCTTAATTTCTCATATATATTTTAATCAAGTCATACTTAATTAAATCATCCCAATTTAATTTCTGACTAATGGTTCTTAATGTGTGTGACTCATTATGATTATAATATGTTGGCATGTATATAAATTATAATTAAATAAATTAAATAATTTAATTTATTATTAATTCAATAATAGATTAATTTATATTTAAAGATTAAGTGTATCATCTAGCAACGTGTCATGATCCTCCAAGTATTATAAAAGTCATTAGAGGTTTAACCTAACTTTTTAGTAACCGATTTCTCAATATAATTAATATCTTTTCATTAATAATGTTATGATTTAACAATAAAGCATGAAGTATGTCTGTAATGTTAAATCATGTTTGTTCTCTACATATTAGTCTTGATCGTTTGAATAAAATTTAAATCATTTTCAAAACTTATTTCATATTGACCACGGATTTCTCAATCAATACTATTTGAGAACAAATTGAATTTTTTTTTCTAATTTACTTAGGGTGATGAATCATCTTTTGATCGCTCAAGTATCTTCATATAGTTCATGTCATGATATGCTCAATGTTTGCCATTTCGTTACCTTGATTAAAATAATATATAACATGATCAAAATATAATATTCACTACCAGAAAATCGGAGAAAACCAACGGAATTACCGACAAAATTTTTCCGTCGGTAATATATACCGACGTAAATAATGCCGTCTCAAAATCTGTCGGTATAGACCGACGAAATAAACCCGTCGGCGACACCATCGGTATATATCGACGAAATATTTCTGTCGGTATATACCGACGGTTTCGCCGACGGGGTATACAGTTTGTCTGGAAATATGCAATGACGTGGTGACGTCAGGCAATTTTACCGACGGAAGTACCGAGGGATTCAAACTGAGATATTCGTACAATGACGTGGCACTTTCATCGATGAAATCACCGACAGATTAATTCCGTCAGAAAAACCATTATATATCCCCAATCTGCCGACACTCTCTGCCTCTGTTTCTCCTTCTTCTTCTTTCCCATCCCACCTCTCCCCTCCCAAACTGCAACCAAACACCCACCCAACTCTCCACTATTCTCAACACAAGCACTCAAGTTTTTTATATCTTGTACGTGGTCACAATATCAATTTCTTGTAGATTTTATCATTTTTTTGTAAGTAAATCTATCCTTTTTAGTTTTAATATTTAATTGTGAATTTTATTGTTTTAGTATATGTATTTTGTTAACGTTTGTGCTTGTTTAATTGTTATTTGTCAAAGAAACTTGTAGTATGAATGTATAATTTTGTAGTTGTTATAGTTTGTTTTAGATTTTATCAAATTATATTTGTTTGTAAATTGTTGAAATTTTGTTTGAATTACACCGAATTAAATGTGTCGTTGTGATGAAATAAATAATTAATAGCTTGTTTAACGAGTCTTGTTTAATTGTTATCAATTCTATTTCGAAGTTGTGATTTCTGTAAATTTATATATGTATAAATTTGTATGTATGAACGTTGATAGTTGATAATGAATATTTAACATAAGTGTTGTTTTAGTTTGTTGGATAATGTCGGGGAAAACCAATATTTTTGTTATGTTTTATAGAGGTTCAATAGAAGTCATGAATGATCGTTCATGGATGTATCAGGACTCACCCTAAGGATTGCGGAGGATGGATTATTGTAACGGTGTCCAGGGTTTTATTAATTTTGCAATATCTATTTTGAGGAATTTTACTGATGGCGGTATTAGGTGTCCATGAAGGAAGTGTAAAAATTTAAAGTTTCTGCATCAAGATGTTGTAACGATGCATCTTCTAACCAAAGGGTTCATGGAATATTACCTGTGTTGGTATGCTCACGGAGAACTATTTGTTCCTGATAAGAGCATGGAAGAATAGGTGGTTGGGTCAACTTCTAGTGCTAGCAACATGCATGAAGTTGGAAATGAGAACAGTAATCCTTACAGGAATATGGTTATGGATGCAATGAGAATGAGTGAAGGTAATGTCAGGGAATGTCAGCGAAGTATATTTTGGGAGCTTCCTTATTGGAAGACCAATCTTCTCCGCCATAACCTTGACGTCATGCATATTGAAAAGAACGTGTTTGAGAACATTTTCAACACCGTCATGGATGTGAAGGGGAAGACAAAGGACAACATCAAGGCTAGATTGGATGTAGCGTTGTTCTGTAACTGTAAAAATATGGAGTTGGTTTGTGATGGGTCACGGGTCGTAAAACCAAGAGCAAGCTTCGTGCTAGAGAAAAACACACAACTACTAGTCTATAAATGGCTTAAGAGTCTACGTTTTCCCGATGGACATGCCTCGAACATATCAAGGCTGGTTAATACGGAGGAATGCAGATCATATGAAATGAAAAGTCATGACTGCTATGTGTTTATGCAAACACTCATCCCATTAACTTTTCGTGATTTGTTGCCAAATGGGATATGGGATGCACTAACGGAGATGAGTCATTTCTTTAGAGACATATGCTCCAGCAAGTTGTATGGTATCACAAACCTCATTTGAGAACGAGGATAAACCGTGTTCCACGGCATGATGATGGTGGTGAAGTGCATTCAAGTGGGAACTTGTCAATATTCTCCAATCCTGGACGACCCACATCTACAAATGCCGTGAGGGAAAGATATTTGTCTGAAATAGAGTTCAGACAAGCACACAATTATGTCCTATTTAACTGTGATGAGCTGAGACCTTTTATTAAGTAAGTAGATGTTCGACTTAAACTTTGTCAAGAGTGTACTATTTATGTTTTGTGATACCATACACTCATACACTCATATAATTTAGAACAACCTTGCAGGCAACATCGACGATACTTACTGTCCAATAACTCACAGCTGACCGAATCCCAGATCTTTCAATTACAAGATGAACAATTTGTCATATGGTTTAGAACACATGTAAGTCCTATCACAAACTCATTATCTCTTGCAATGTAATTAATTGTAGTCAATGTTATATAATATCCGTTTAGTGATTATTGTTGTATTTAATTTACAAGCTAGGTTTATCAAATGGGAGGTAGTGCTGCTATTTCACTGTCTTTACTATGTATGGGCCCTGAAAGAAAAGTCAAGTGCTATAATGGATATTTTATCAATGGATATGTCTTTCATACTGAAGAATACGGGTATGGAAGAAAGACATACAACAGCAGTGTTTGTATTAAGGGATCGACTTCTAGTGAGTTTGAAGTTGACTACTACGGTAGATTGAAAGAGGTCATCGAACTGCAATATCATAGCGAGCAAAATAGAGTGTTTTTATTCAAATGCTATTGGTATGACACAACTGACAGAGGAATCAGAGTAGATCCTCACTATGGTCTTGTTGAAATCAACTCAAAAGCTAGACACCGCAACGTAAACGACGTCTTTGTTTTCGTAAAGCAATGCCAACAAGTTTATTACACACACACCCCTTCCTTTAGAAAGGACCGATCAAGAGTTGATTGGTTATCCGTTTTAAAAACAAAACCCAAGGGTCGTGTCGAGGTTGTTCAGGATGAGAACGAAGACACAAGTGTGATAGATGAAGTCTTTCAAGCTAGTGAGTTGGTTGAACCATACCGAGTTGCTCCGTCGATTGACTTAGAAGAAAATTTGAATTTTCATGTTTTCAACTATAGTCTTGTTGATGTTGACGCAGAGGAGTTGAATGTTGTTCTGAGCTCTACTAGTGGAAAAAAGAATGTTGTTGAAGAAGATGATAACGAAATTGAAGAGTGCGATGAAGCTGATGATAACAATTCAATAGAGGACAAAGATGAAAATTCCGACTAACTAAACATGTTATAAAGCCTTATTTTATATTGTAATAATTTGAAACATGAAATATTTATTTTTCTTTAATGGTCAGCCTTTGTTATTGTGTTGTGTGTGCTGTAAGATTGCAATTCAAGATTTTTTGACATGGTTACATACAAAAAATAAGACAAATTTATGGTTTCACCGACGGCGTTTCGAACGGAATATAACCCGTCGGTATTTCATAGAGAGTTGCAAAAAATTTACGCGATTGTGCCACATTCACCGACGACGTTTCCGACGGAATATAACCCGTTGGTATTTCACAGAGAGTTGCAAAAAATTTACGCGATTGTGGCACATTCACCGACGGCGTTTCCGACGAAATATAACCCGTCGGTATTTCACAGAGAGTTGCAAAAAATTTACACGATTGTGGCACATTCACCGACGGCGTTTCCGACGGAATATAACCCGTCGGTATTTCACAGAGAGTTGCAAAAAATTTACGAGATTGTGCCACATTCACTGACGGATTTGCCGACGCCCAATACCGACGGATGAACGCACATACCAAAGTGCACACATGTCTGACACGTGTCCGTCTGCACGAATACCGACGAATTTTCCGACGCCCAATACTGACGGAATCACCGACGGCTAACGCATGTCTGACACGTGTTCGTTTGCACGAATACCGACGGGTATACCGACGGATTTGCCGACGGATCGAAAAGTTCGGCGGGATTTTTGAACTTTTTTGGTGCGCATTTCAATTAATTTCCGATGGAATTACCGACGAAATTTAATGCCACCGACAACAATTAATGTCCGTCGGTAATTCCGTCGGAAAAATTGCAATATAAATCCCCCCTTTCCCCTATTTGGTTCATTTTTTTCTCTCGGCTCCGTTTCTCTTCTTCTTCATTTCTCTTCTCCTCTCCGTTTCTATTTGGCAAATTGAAGAGATTTTATTGTTTTGGTGGTTGTGATTTTACCAAGGTATGTAGTCTTTTTTCTTTATCTTTGTATTTTTTTATTTTAATTATGATTATTTTTTTTGGTGTTCTTTGTTTTGTGTATTGTTTGTAGATAAAATCTTAACTATTGTGAACAAGAATGAAAATAAAGTTGATAATAATGACTCATGAAACAAAAGGGAGTATTCAATGAAGTCCAAATTTTTTTAAATTGGTTTTGAACACTTAATGGATTTAAATGATGATTGGACTTGGCCACTAGTCGATAGATAGATAGGGGTGACTCTACTTGGTCATTCATGCTCTCTTAAAAAACAAGTCTTTTATTAAAATAATAGACTCTTCAATGCTAAAATAATTAAATATAAGATGAGAAATAGCATACAGAAAAGTGAAAGAGACTAAAGAACATAGGAGAGTATATTGTGATTGTTGTTTGTGGTCTGTTATATTGTGAATGAAATTGTGTATTCAATAGCTTTTTGTGGTGTTTTTTATAATTTTTATTTTTTCCCTTGCTTTTTTAATTTCAACGTTTATATACCCAATTGAACCGAAAACTTTTCAATTAGTATAATTACATCCTTGTAAACACTGTTTAGAATCTTTTAACTTGTGTGTCTTTTTCAATCTAGTCCATAGTTTTCTAATTATGCAATTTGACCCTTATTAATCATTAAACTTGTAATTTGTCTTAAATTGAGCTCTAATTTGATTAATTTTAGTTCTTAATGCAAACATCTATTGCACTTTAATCCTTGATTTTGAAATTCATCCATTTGATCTTTAATAATCAACCTTTAACCTTCAAATTTCTTTCGTTTAAACCCTTAATTGCACTAATTTAGACTTTTCAAAGTCCAAATAGTTCCCTAATCTTCCAATTATTACAAATGGATCTAAATTAAGCCTCTAAACTTATTTTTTCTTTAATTAAGTCCTTGATTGAGTCAATTAAACCCATGAAAATTTTAATTCAGCCCTTGAACTTAATCAATTCTTTTAATTTTGGTAAAATTGATTATCAAATTTAAGTTTTTCCTTAATTAGGTTAATTAAACCAATTAGAAGTTTAATTAAGCCCTTAAACTTAATTAATTATTTCATTTTTGATCAAGTTGGATTTGAAACTTAAGCTTTGCTTCAAATAAGTTCTTAATTAAGTTAATTAAACCCATTAGAGGTTTAATTAAGTTTTTGAACTTAATTATTTTTCTAATTTTGATAAAATTAACTTTCAAACTTATTTTTTCTTCAATTAAATCCTTCTCTAGCCTATCTTATGAATAATATTCCAATCTAACTATCCTTCTTGTATTTTGACTTGTTCAGCTTAAAAGCTTATCTATTTGTGTCTTGAAAATATTTTTGATTTTTTTAATGGATTTTTGAGTACTTCAAAAAATATAAGTATTTTAGGGGACCTAAAATTAGGTTATAACAATAAGATAGGTAGGTACCTTTAGTAAGACAGATTGGTGAGAGATAGCTATTAACGAGAAAATTAGGTGTTGTATTAATAGTTTATGTGTTAGCATAAAAGAGTGTGTTATTGTATTGACTTTCTTGCAAGTTGTGACTATGCATTGTGGTGTTTGCTTTCTGTCAGCTCTTGGAAATTTGCACAAGAGGATTCAACCTTGTTTAGGCGAGGCCTAATTAGATAGAAAGTTTGGGCCAAGAGTAGTCTACTTGGACTCGAGAGTAGTTTGATTGAGCTGGAGAGCATTCCCTTTATGCTCATACAATAACTTGAGTTGATATAGTCTTTTGAGTTACTTGTGGGACTGATACAAGCAGTACATTGGAGCAAGTTTACTTGGGGAAGCCTAATCTTATTGGGCTAGAAAGTAGTTCTCTTAAACTAGTTTTAGGTTTGCGTGGAAATTGATCAAATAATTACTAAAGAGCCAAGAACTGAATTTGAGAAAAAGAAAGGAAAATCACACGTACCGCCTTTGCATGTTGCATGTTACTCACTTCCAAGTTTGATGATAGCCTTCCTTAAAGTCTTTAAATTCATCTCGATAAAGTCTTTTTAATGATTTAAACATTGATGTGTGAGATTAAGTAAATAGAGATGTGGTAAAAAATAAATAAAAAAAGGCATGAACAAATGAGGGATGAAAACAAAAGAAAGAAGAAGAAGAACCCATCAGCTATTAGGGAAGAGAAAGAGTTGACGGCAAGAAGGGATATAAAAGGGAAGAGGAAGAAAAACAAACATAAAGAAAACCCTCACCATTAAACACATGAGAGAAAACAAGAAATAAGAGTAAAGATTGAACATCAAGTTATAAAACAAATAGAGGAAGAAAGGGAAAGAAGAGTTAGTGGTAACAAGGGGGAAGAAAAAAAGAAACTAAAACATTAAGGGAGGAAAGAGGTTTGAAAAAGTAGAAGACACAACTAGGATAAACATACAACCTTACTAGGGCAATTTCAAATGTTTTAGGTAAGTTACATATTCACAGCCCTAGATTGAGTTTCTTAAGGATTTTTCCAGGTATGTTTAAGAAGGGATGGGAAAGGGAAGAGAGATAAAGAAGAGTATGATGATGTCTTTAACTAAATCAAGAACAATAAGACTAAGTTAAGGCTTACAAGCCTTTAGCCAACATGAAGTATAAAGAGGGGGAAATGCATTCTTGAAAACTAGTTGTGCATGCATGTTGAAAATAATAATATAGAGAATCCCACAAGAAGTATGTTGTGTTGGAAAGTTTAGACTTATAAACATACCCTCGTTACTTGTACTTTTATGAAGCCTAACTTTGAGTAAATTATATTTTCATTTATGATTGTTGGTGTGAAGATAAATTATGTAAGTGATTATGGTTAAGGAAAAGAAAAAAAATGCATGAAAATAATAATTTATGTGCTGGATATCCAAACTGGAAAAATGTAGTTGTGTTGATTAATTAGTTATGACTAGAATCTGACCTAGTTAAAAGCATAATATGGGAAAAGTTTTCTTCATGAAAGTTGTAGAATTGAGTGCTAGCTTTTAGATGGAACTAGAATCATTAGAATTGAAGCTATAGAACGCCAGATATTAGTAGAAAACCATAGACCGATGAAAATTGGAAAATTCTAGGCACCATATACACCAGACTTTAAACTATGATTCTGGATGTGTAGCTATATGTGTGCCATCATGTTCGCTTTCACAAGAGGTAAGCCTTGTCGCATTTAGAGTTATAGAATCCAAATATGGATAAAAAACAAAGCAGAGATTGGGCTGTTACGTTACAGGACAATACCATCTACTAATGTATTTCGACAAATTTAAACATATAAATGGTAGAACTAGGTTGACCCTTTTCATCCCAGATGTGTGAGTGTGTTTGAGCTTACTAAGGAAATAAAACTATAAGGAAAAGGAGTCCTAAAACTATAGTGAGGAAAAAACACTGAGCAATATATTAGTGCACTTATTATATGTTGTTTGAATATAATGAGTTTGAGATAAAATTTTATAGAAGTTAATCCTTATAAAAATGAAATAAGTATGTGAACTCGTTAAAACATATATTGATAAAAAAAATATTGTGTGGTACAGGAGGAATGTTGGGCATAGAATCTTCCATCGATGGAACTCACGCGACCAGAGAAGTAGGTAAGTGAAATATCACCTAGAATGAACTAAATTAAATTCTAAAATTTTGAATTTTTGATAATTATTGAGGATCTGCAAGGTTATGAATGATGTGTGAATGTAACGGGCATAAGAAGAAAATTATGGGTGTTTTCACATTGAGCAAAAAAACCAATGTTTGACGTTGTTTCTGAAATGGCGAAAACCATTGAATTTGGGTTACTTTTATAGTGAGGAAAGCCAATGTTGGACTTGTTTTCTGAAATCGTGAAAACCATTGAAATTGGATCGCTTTCACAGTGAACGAAAGCTAATGTTGGATGTATTTTCCAAAATGACGAAAACCATTGAATTTGGGTTGCTTTCGAAATGAAAGAAAGCCAATGTTGGACTTGTTTCTGAAATCGTGAAACTATTGAAATTGGGTTGTCTCCATAATGAACAAAAGCCAATGTTGGATGTGTTATTCAAAATGGTGGAAACCATTGAATTTGGGTTATTTTCGAGATGACAAAAGATAAAGTTGGACATGTTTCCGGAGTTGTGGAAAATCATTAGAATTGGAATATCCTTTCCCATTTGGGTGAAGATCAATGTTGAAATTGAATATTGGCATTCATTTTTGTGATGTTGGAGAACAATAAATTTTGAATTACCTCTGCTATAAGAATTCTGACATTATAACATGTATGACTAGAAACTTGTATCCTAACGTAATTAGGCGTGGTTACATAGTTGTTACAAGGGATATGACTATTATGAATGAGGAAATTTCCTTAACATACCATAAGGGAATGATAATTCTCATTTTCGATACTTTTAGAAGATAAAACTATTTTCCTTATAAATCTAAAAATCTTACTTAATTAAATCTTATTGCAGGACCTTTATATATCAATCAACCAAATAACTAGAAGACAAAAGGACTTCAGGAACCTTTTATTATGCATGTAATACACCTTGTAATCTAAATCATCAATTCCTTTTTACAATAATATATCTCAGTTAAATATCATATGTATTAAAGTCCTTTGATGGATGTTTGAAGTAGAACGATAATTTAGTACTCAAACAAAAAGAAACGATATCTATGCATGCTTGCTTTCTCAAGTTGAACTGTTTTATTTGCAATTATATTTATACTTGTACGTGTATTTATTAGTGTATGTATTAGGTAAATCGAGCATGATTACTAATAATTCTTCTTTTGATTTATTGTATGTTCTACGCTATACTATTGAGAATTTGTGTGACTTAAATGTCAAAAGGTGATTGGGCTATGAAATGTTGAAAACATTTTGAATAATGAAATTTCGATAACTTGGTATACTTAACTATGGGGAAAACTCTGTTGAAATTTCGGTAGAAATTTCACTAATCACCAAATGATTCTAGAATTAAAAAAAACAATTCCATACTATTTGCTATGTCGATTATCATGCATATTATGTTTCGTCAGAACGGTATGTTACAATACGTGTCATCATCGGAGCTCCAACATGTCTATAATATCCTTCTCTTTCCTAGTTTGTTTTTTTTTCTTTTTTCTTTTTTCTCTCTTTCCTTTATTTCCATGTTGTTATTTATTCTTATTTTCATGTGATTCTTCTTGCTAATTTTGTTTGGTTAGTCCATCTGGGATATAGTCCAATCCAACTAGTCTTTTTTCTTTTTCTTTTTCTATTTGCTTGTATTATTAGTAGTCAATTAGCTAAGATAAATTTTCAACTTTTAAAAATTATACTCAATTAAATGTAATTAAAAATGCACATGTTTAATTGATAAAGTTGATTACATAAGTTCTTTTTGCTAAACTAGTTAAATACAAGGTGGAAATAATTGTAAAATCACTAACCTTTAACAAATTGTTGGGTTCCTGAATATCATACACACAACAGAAACAATAAAACAAAATTATCTGTGAGTCTTTAGAATCTCGTTAGATAGATCTAGAGTTGTTTAGGGAATATTACATGAAGATTTAATCTTCTTCAGCTTTGATTAATTCTTTAAAGTTTGGGTTATTGCAAACCACAAGCTGTCCAATTATCCGGTCTAAAATGGTAATCCACATAAATCACTAGTGAGAAATCTCTTAAATTCCTATTTATGAGAGAGATTATTATATATAGAGTGCTAGCTCTCTATTCTATGAATAAATTACTATTCAATAGGAAAATTGATTTTTTTTTCAATTTATAGGGTTTTTAATTCAAGACAATTTTAGAAATTAACTCAATCAAGTTTTTACTTATTTTTTCAGGTCTAGAAATATAATCCCTATATTAATTATATTCTAGTCTTTTATTTCTAAAATATATTTTAATCAAGTCACACTTGATTAATTATCCCAGTTTAATTTATAACTAATGTTTCTTAATGTGTGACCCATTAGGTTCCTAATATGTTGACCCAAATATAAATTATAATTATAATCTCATTATCAATTCAACAATTGATTAATTTAATTTTGAAAATTAGATGCACTGTCTAGTAATGTGTCATGATCCCTAAATATTAAAAAAATCATTAGTGGTTTGACTTAACATTTTAGTGAATGGTTTCTCAATGTAATTAATATCCATTCATCAATAATGTTTTGATTTAACATTAAAGTATAGAGTATGTCTGTCATATTAAATGATGTTTGTTCTCTACATAATTATCATTGATCATTTGAATAGTATTTAAAATTCTTTTCAAAACTTATTCCATATTAGCCAAGGATTTTTGAGTCAATACTCTTTGAGATCAGATGTAACATTTTTCCTAATTCACTTAGGATGATGAATCCCTTTTGATCACTCAAGTACCATTATATGGTTCATGTTTTACTAAATGTTTGCCCCTTCATTATTTCAATTAAGATAATATGTAACAAGATCAAAATGTAATGTCATAACCTAATTTTTTATTTTTTTTATTTTGATTTTTATTTTTTTAAAAGAAAATGAAATGAAAAAATTGAATGAGAAAAATTGAGATTTAGATTAAGTCAACACAAATGAGAAGTTTTTGAGGATTAATAAAGGAGGAATTGTAAATTTAGGGTTCAATTTTGCTAGATATTGAAAGAATTGATAAGTTTAGGAACTTAACTAAACTTTGAATTGATTTAATTAATAATATCGGGAGCTTAATTGAAGAATTGATGAGTTTGAGACTTAATTGAGCTTCTAATCAATTTATTAATGAAATCAATAACTTAATTGAAGAAATATTAAAATTTAGGGCTGATTTAGGTTAAAATTGCAAGAAATTAAAGTTTAAAGACTGTTCTGTAAAAGGTTCCGCAATACAGGTGTCTCATTGCTATTTTGCCCAGGGGTCCGTTTAAAAATGTCAAAACATCGAGGACCAAATTGAAAAACGGTCGCCCTCGCCCTGAAACGGCGTCGTTTCACCCCCATTTATCGTCTTCTTCCGCTGGAGACAGAGGACGCCGCCAGTGAAGAAAAAACAAAATACTGCCCAGATGGGCAGCCCAACACAAGCCAAAACAGAATAATTTAGTCTGCCAATGTCCCCAATCCAAGCAGACTTCCTCCCGGGCACGCTACTGGAAGACGTGGGCAGAGGCTACCAAATCTCCTATAAAAACCCAACGAGGCAGCCGTCGCGAGGGGAGAACAAGCAGAAAAAAAGGAAGAACGAAGACACTGGAAAATTACACAAGGCAAGACCAAACAAAAAACCCAGAACAGGAACATCACAGAAAACAGAGGAAACCCAAACAAAACCGAAGAAGCAAAAGGACAAAGACAGGGGAGCAACACAGGGGCAGAGAATCAGAAAAACCCAGAAGCGAAGGAAGAAACACAGAGAGAAAGACAAAGAAACCAAAAACACCAGAAGACAAAAACACATAGACGAGAACCAGCATTGACCATCGCCTTCACCGTCTCCAGAACCAGGTATGCATTCTTCTTTCGTTCTATACAACTGATATTTGAACATTGTGTGAAGGTTATTTTAATTACCTTGACACTGTTCATGCACGCGTGGATATATTCACGCTTGTCCTGTTGCCCAGCCGAGTTATTGGATTGGGCCAGTGACAGGTTAGGGCAGCTAAGGACCACACCAGCCTAGCTAGGTCTCAAAAAAATAAAACAGAAATAGAAAACAATTGTGATTGGGCTGGGCTAGTCCCAGGCCCAGCCGACTAATCTGTTTTGAGCTAAGATGTGTTTGACAAAATATATACTTATGTTAATCTCTTTTATTTTATTCTCTTTTCGTATTGATATTTTGTTAAACGAGCTCGTTTTTTATAAAATAAAATTTCTAAATTATTTAGGAATCTTCATTGATATATTTATGGTCTCCTTGTATGTTGTTTTATGCTTTTTTCTATGTGTATTGTTTTCTATGCTGCATGTTAAATCTACAAACCATTATTGTTAAATACAAATCTCTTATGCAATATATTTTTCTCTTCTTGTCTAAAAAGAGTAAATAAAAAAGGTAAACAAAAAGAGAAAGGCATTAAAAAATTGTTTTTTCTTCAATTAAAAATCCAAATCTTACGAACTTATTCATTGGCGTTAAAGTCAGTAATATCACACTTTTTGGGTTTGTGTAATATTTACCAACATCAGAGTTGAAAATATTCGTAGGTAAATATTCACTAACGTTAGAGTCAGGAACATTATATAAAGAACAAAAAAAAAAAAGATAAAAAACAAACTTTTAGCAATTTAAAACAAGACCAATAATATAGTCTGTCTCAGGTAGGACACTTAAAGGATGATAGCACATTTCCTTTCATGTAACCAGTTATGTACTGTTGACCAGCTAAGATTTTTAATGACTATAATATTAGAAGACGACTTCTTAAACATACACTTTTTCCCCCCCCAAAAAATAAGATACTAGATATCTATTCTTTAAATAAAAATTTTTGTTTGGTCACCGCAATGTCCGAGTGTGACATATAACATTCTCTATCTTTACATCTATCATTTCATTGATTTATTAAATCAAATGAAATTTTTTAAGTAATTGTTTGGATCATTGATAAGACTTTGGTTCTCTTGTTTAGACAATGACTCCATTATTATAACAATACATGACAATTGAATCATTGATAAGACCTAAAAATAAACAAAATGAAATTGTATATCAAAATGAAAATTATAGTGAATATTGAGTTAGCCATATATTCATGTTTCATGGTTTAGTCTTCTATTTTTTAATTTGCTATTTTAATCATAATTTCAAGTCTTATTTCATCCGTTAGGCTATATAAGAGTCTAATTACAAGAAAAAAAGAGAGTTTAAAACTAAAAAAAAAAACAAAGGAGCTTCACTATTTATATAAATAGTGAAGCTCCATAAGAAAGGCTAAGTGCTTTATAATTTTTTTATTTTAATTATGATTTCAAGTCTAGTTTCATCTCCAAGGGGCTATAGAAGGGTTTAATTGCAAAAAAAAAAAAAGTTTAAAACTTAAAAAAAAATATTAAAGGAGCTTTACTATTTATATAAATAGTATTTTAGATAAATAAGATAAATCTACTTATGCTTTGCAATGTTAATTTATATGAATTATTTCTCCAAAAAGAGTGTGTGCTTTCCGACTTGTAGTTTATTTTGAAGAAAAACGTTGTCGTTGTTGTAGTTATTATTATTATTATTATTATTTTATTCTAGTGCTTCCAGCCAATGCAATTCAATTCAAGCCATTGCTTTTTTTTTTTCTAGTCAGGTAAAACATCCCTTCTATCAGAAAGCAGAATTAAAGATATCCATCACTTTGTCACGTTCAGTCTCAGTAATCACAGGCTTCCCATGACAAAACATTGCAACATCAATCCCACCCGCCGACCTCCATTAAAAAACCTCACAGCCTCCATGAGTCTCCATCTCGATTATTAGGTTCATCCTAATTTGGTCCATAAATATGCTTAGATGACACTTTTTCCCTTAAAGTACCAAGTTATAAAAGTAAGTGATTAGAAAAATGTACACAGATCAAGAAAAATAATAATAAACAAGCCTAATTATTTAAAATAAATTAATTTTGGGGTGTTTGTTTTTTGTTTTTCTTTTCTCAATTACATAATTTATAAATAGAAGAGTTAATAAAAAGTGTAATATAAACGTATGAACTAACAATATTATGATAGAAGGACCCCTTTTTTAAAAAAAAAAACACAGAGGAATTCAAGCAATATAAAAAAAGAGGCTCCAATAAAAAAAAATATACAAGGATCAAATTGAGCAAAAACTATCAAATATACAAGTAAACTTTATAATATAGCACATACAAGCCAAAGTATTTATACCGCAGGAAGAATTGCAAGTTGATTTCAAACAAAACAATAGAAGGTGTCAACATTATAAATGTGTTTTTTAGTAATATAAAATTTATTTATTTTTATTTTCTGATAAAGTAAAGAAATATATTAATTGATAACTCAAAAATAAATTTGGGAACATTAATTAAAAACAAAGATGAAAAGTTAATTTTCTATTAACAAGTAAAGATATATAAAAAACAAATATCTTACTTGGTTTATCCTTTTTATTTTATACATTTTATTTTATTTATCTAAGAGATGTATATGATTGCTAAGTACATATAATTTTCATTCTTATAAATGTGTAATGTAAATATAATTGTTTTATCTTAAATTTAATAAACACAAAACAAAAAATAAATTATAATAATCTCGTGTAGGTATTCTGAAACTATAGAAACCATCCAAAAGATTTATTACTATTTTAAAATAGTTGAAATAAATAATCTAGGACATGTGAGAGAGGATATTAATTTAAAATTAAATTAAAAAAACACAAAGCTAATAACGAAAGGGCAAATAATGTTGGGTCATGTTCAAAACCTATTTTTATATAATTTATAGTAATTAAAATAAATATTCATAACAATTCCAATGATTTATATGATCCAATAAAAAATATATTTTAGTTTAAATTTTATTTTATTTTGACTCATGTATTTTGTTTTTATGAGAATCTATCTTTTATCATAAATAAAGTTTTTTAAATAAAAAATTATTATAGTTTTAATTTAAAAAAAAAGGTCAAAACATAACAAGACAATTTTGAAAATATTATCCTAATAATTTTATTTGAAAAATTCAAAAAAATAATTAAAATAATAAAATATAAGTTGATGGTTTAAAATACCCTTTAAAAAATAAAAAAATAAGCCATGCCTACAAGCTTGGTTGTCTTTGTTGTTGTTCCTTTTTAATTTTTTTTTTAAATACAATGGACAACACATTGTCATCATGAGAAGATGATTTGTTAAAGCACCATAAAAACCTTTATAAACCTTTTTTAACCCTCAAGCATAATCTAATCATTTTAAAAATAAAAAATCAGATCGAATCTAAAATTTTTTAATGAGTCTCAATCTACTTTTTCTAACATGTTTGAAAGAAGAAATCATCTTTATCAAACTCTTCTCTTCAAGATGAACCTATTAACACTAAGATCAATATTTTTATGCTTGTAATATGGATGACCAAACTATTTCTCTCTCGTCTCCTTTTTTTCGATGACTTTCTCACTGTTTCTTAATATCTAGGGACTAAAATATAAAATAAAAAAGCTTATAAATAAAACATGAAATCATAAAATAATAGGACCAAATATTAAAAATGAAAATAAATAAGCCTAATTATTTAAAATATATTAATTTTGGGGTGTTTGTTTTTTGTTTTTCTTTTCTCAATTACATAATTTATAAATAGAAGAGTTAATAAAAAGTGTCATTAAACGTATGAACTAACAATATTATGATAGAAGGACCTTTACAAAAAGAAGAAAAAGAAGGAATTCAATCAGTATAAATAAAGAGGCTCCAATTAAAAAAAAAAAGAGTACAAGGATCAAATCAAGCAAAAACTATCAAATATACAAGTAGACTTTATAATATAGCATATACAAGAAAAATAATAATAAACAAGCCTAATCTCTTTTTTTTCGATGACTTTCTCACTGTCTCTTAATATCTAGAGACTAAAATATAAAATAAAGAAGCTTATAAATGAAACATGAAATCATAAAATAATAGGACCAAATATTAAAAATGAAAATTAAGGGATAAAATTGAAGTTTTTCATGCTTGCAAATAAAAAAAAATGCTTTGTTTTTTGTTTATGTTAATTTTAATGCTTCATTGAATTTTTTTAATAAGAACATTGGATTTTATTTTTGTAAAGTTTCCTCTATTAATATCTAGGAAGTAAAACATAAAAGAAAAATTTTTAGGAATGAAACATAAAATCTTTAAATAATAGGGCCCAAATATAAAAAAATTGAAAACTAAAGTACAAAATTGAATTTTTCATGCTAGCAAATGAAAAAAAGCTTTGTTTTTTATTTATGTTAATTTTGATGTTTATTTGAACTTTTTTAATAATAAAGTTAGATTTTATTTTTGTAAAATTGATATTTTATTTACCGTGGGAATATTCTCTTACATCTTGCGAAAGCATGTAAATTAAAACAAATTTTAAAACATAACATTATAAAAGAATAACTTTTGAGAACCAAATTAAAAAACACTTAGGACCTAGAAGAAAAATTGGCCTAAGTAACAATGTTATAAATAGTTCAATAAGAGTTGATGAATAGTAATTATACACTAAAAGGATAATTACAAGGAGCTTTCTATAGTTTGATTGTTTTTCATTTTGTATCCAAGTTTTGGAAAATTACTCTTTACATCTTTAGTCAAATTAAAAGTTCAAACCATGTTAATGATGTTACTACCCTCATATATAATATATTGGAAATCCAAGAAAACAACATTCTTTTCACTCACTCTCGATTCTTTTTGTCTCTCTCTTTTTCTCTCTCTCTCTCTCTCTATGATTCTACTGTCACTCCATAAAATCAGCTACCAAAACCCCAAATCAAAAAGGTTTGTTTAATCAAATCTCTTAGAATTCTGTGACATTTTTTGTTAGAAAAGAACAAGTTATCCCTTGAGATTTGATAGGTATGTTCTAATTTTTTTAACCAAATCAAAATATTGAAAATTATTGGAAGTGTGTTTTGTTTATGTTAAATAACATTTTCATTAATTTATGTATTATTTTCTCTCTATTTAACCATCTAAACAAACATGTTTAAGGATTTGACCAGTACACAATGACCCTTCAATAAACCCTAATTAATTCAATTTTTTCTTGGGTAATGACAATATTGATAAAATCAAACCTTGCTTAGTAATGGTTTTACATAATTTATCATTTGTTGCTAGAAATTATTAAAAAAAACCAAATTTTAGTCTAGCAAGTTATTGTTCATCATTTTTCATCAAACTCTAATTTTAAAATGTTGACATAAAATGTGATTAATTGATATCTAACCATTAGATAGCATTTTTTTTTTTTATCATTTTATAACATGATTTTGTAATTTTTCATTATTTATCATTTTATGATACAAAATGTCATTTACTGTTGCTTACCACGACAACAAGCCACACCTTGAAAAGGGTTGCTGCTATGACTACATGGTTTATATGGATATATTGTTCATATGCAAGAAAGTCTATGACATGGACTTATATGGTTTTCAAATAATAGATAAGAAAGAGAATACAATATTTGATGATGCATTTACGTTAAAGATGTTGAATTTGCACGAAGGTGAAAAAGAGATTCATATCTAAGTTGATGTTAATCACATTATTGCTCCTCAATAATAGGGAAGCCATGGTGTTTCACATACAAGCTTGAAGGTAGTAAGCAAATCGGAATAAAATACTTCAAGGATGCTGATGTCAATAATAAAGTCATACTTTAATTTGATGTACGATTTGGATCTTAATAATGATGATGTTGCTATTAAAAGCAATATAGATATTGATAATGTTTGCATAAATATAAATTTAAGCAATGAAAAAAGTAAAAGAAATGAAAGAGTTAATGTTGGTAGTATAGGTACTGAGAGAACTAAAAGGGTCAATGAAACTGATGATGAATATGCAAAATATGAAGAGGAGGAAGATGATGATGATTATATTTTTTTTGATGATAAAAGATTTGAATTTATTAATGAAACAAAAGATTAATGGATTGATAGCTTAGAAGGTGATTTAGCTTTTGGTAAAAGTTTAGATGATTGTTTATAATTAGATAATGAGTGGAGGATAAGTTATGACGAGGATGATTTTGATGTTAAATGTAGTGCGAAATCCTACAATAGTTGCGGGGAATTTGAAGATGAAAATAGTAGGGTTGCGATAAAAAAGAAGAAGTATAAGGTTGATCCTGACTTGATGTATTAATAAAGTTTAGGGAATGTCAAATCTTAGGGATGTTAATAATTACAAGGATGTTTTGAAAGAATATTAAGTGAATCATGGGTATCATATAAAGATGATTTATGTTTCTTTTGTTCCTAATAGAAAGACTTTCATGGTAAAAACTTTGAAAGATGAGCATAGTTGTTTTAAACCTGTAACTATAAAAACAACCAATACAACTTGGATAACAAAAAAGATAATACTAGTGATAAGTGTTGATCCAAACATATCTAATAAGGCACACCTAATATGACTTTGAAGAGTTAGGACAAGGGCAAAGAAGTTTGTGAAAAGAAGTAATAAAGAGTCATTTCATACACTTACTATATCTATATATTAAGTTGTTGAAGTAGTTTAACCTAGTATTGTTAACTTTCTAGGGTTTGAATCAAATTTAATTTAGATGGACATTCACTAAGGAAGTTTCAAAGATTATGTATGTTTTTGAAATATATGAATGAGGTGAATGGAAGTACACATTTCATTGGAATTGGACGTTATCTAAAAGGTACATATGGAGGTTTTTTGTTATCGATAATTGGGTTGGATGCTAATAATGGACTTTCCTATGATGTATTCTGTTGTGTAAGCTGAAATAGCGACATATGGCGATGGTTCTTATATGTCATATACATATCCATAAAAAAAAAGAGTACATTAGAGGCTTTTTGCATTATATCTGATTGGTAAAAGATATACTATTAATAATTTTTAAATTTCTTATTAAAATTGTATTTTTTTTTTCTTTTTAAGTAATTCTTAAATTTTTTTCTTATAAAGTCGACCATAGGTAGTGAATGAGATATTCCCAGAGGCTACTTATAGATACTATGCAAGGCATATCTATGTTAATCTTAAGAACAAAGGGTTTTGTAGTTTAGAGATGAAAATTGGATTTTTCAGTGCAATGAAAGCTTATACAAATCTATAATTCAAACTTACTTGAAGGATATTGGAGATGTAAACAAAACAACTTTGGGTTGGTTGAATAATATTAATGCTGAAACATGGGCTAAACATTTGTTTGATCCTGAGATGAAGATGAAAATGTAACAAACAATTTAGTTGAGTCTTCAATAGTTGAGTTAGGAAATATAGGAGTATGCCAATTGCTTTGTTACTGGAAAATATTAGGTAAAAGCTTATGTCTAGGTTTCTTGCGGGATATACTTAGGTTGCAGGTTAGGAATCACATACCACACTTTATGTTAGGAAGTTGTTGGATATGTCTATTGAGAAGTATTGACATTCGAGGATAATTCCAGCCAGTGTAAATGAATATTAAGTTTCTAAATAACAATGAAGAGTTTGTGTTGATTTGGATAAAAGAGAGTGTTTATATCATGAGTAGATATAGATAAGCATTCCTTGTGACATGTCATCCCTTGCGTGCATTATAATAGGCTTGACATTGAAGACATATGTAATGCGTATTACATAGTTGAAACTTTCAGGAGGATATACACTAAGGTGGTGCATCTATTATCAGAAAAAGATTTAGATCCTTAAGAATTGGATCTCATTGTTTTGCCTTCTGACTTGAAAAAATATATTGGTATACCAATAAGAAATAAACATAGGGAACAGGTGAAGATTGACTTCTAATATAAGAAATATAACATCTACACTTAGGTGCAATATTTGCAAGCAATATAGTCACAATTCAAAGACATGACAAAGAGGTGGTGCAAAATAACTTAGAGGATTCATTGATACCATACCTAGTGATTCAAGTAGTTTGACATGAGTTTTTAGTGTTGTTGGTAGTTTTCGTGGTTCTGACAATTCAAGTGGTTTTCGTATAGGTTTTAGTGGTGTCAGTAAGAGTTTTAGTGGTGTTGGCAGGGGGAGAGAGCTGTTGTAGGTGGTAGAAAAGCTAGTATAGTTGGTGGGAGAGCTAGTAGAGGTGGTGGGAGAGGTGTCAAGGGTAATGGAGGAGGTGTCAAGGTAGTAAAAGAGTTGTTCGTCCATCCTCTTAACCACCGACTCAAATCTATATAAGGGTTTTCTTAAAACAACACTAGGAAGTTTAATTTAATGTTATTAATTATTCTACTAATAATCAATTCAATTTGGAATTGCAGGCTGATATTAGAACTTTATCAATTCAGCACTCAATCTAGACTAATTGCATTGAATGAAGTATGTAAAAAAAATATACAAGAATATGATGATTTAATTTTGGGTTTTCTTAGATATCGTGAACAATATTTTGTGGATCTTTTGTTGATGTTATAACAGGTTTAAATACTTGATTTTACTTTATGTTTAATGTAGCTAAACATGATTTGCTAGTGTTATTCATTTTATTTGATTAAGATAAGTAATATCATAGTTAAAAACATTAACATTGCACACACTAAATTAGCTATCAACAACAATTTTACACTTGCAAAACTAACCTCCGGTTGTGATTCTTGATCTAAACTCGATGTAATTCATCTTAAATTTTCTTCACTTCATCTAGTATTTGATCAATATTATTAGCACCTTTTCTCACTATAATAGTTACATCAATATCATTAATAGGTTTGCATCAATCAATAAATGTTTTGCCTTATGACTTGTCATCGCATCTATATAATAGCTTGTTTTTACTAACATCTAACTTTGATATTCTTATAGCTGTATTTTTTTCCATATTTTGTGTATTTTCTATTCTTGAACTTTAGTCCATCCAAGTTGTTTCAAGTTTGTAGGCTATTATTAACATTTGATGAATATGAAGACATGTATTCAACTTTGTGCTGTAAATTTTAGGATATTGTTGATTGTCAAAGAGTTTTGGATTATTTTTAATTATAAGTGCAATGGATTTTGTGTTGGTAGTGTGTGTAGTTGATTTTGTTAGATTGGACTTGTAAAATGGTGAGTTTTTTTTTTTTTTGGAATAATTGTGTAGGGTGACTTACTTGAAATGATGATTTTACACTTGCAAAATTAGCCTTCAATTGTGATTCTTGATCCAAACTCGATGTAATTCATCTTAAATTTTCTTCATTTCATTTAATATTTGATCAATATTATTAGCGCCTTTTATTACTATAATAGTCACTTCAATAACATTAATAGGTTTGCACTAGTCAATGAATGTTTTACTTTATGACATGTCATCGTATCTATATAATAGCTTGTTTTTACTAGCATCTAACTTTGATATCCTTACAATTATCTTTTTCTATATTTTGTGTACTTTCTATTCTTGAACTTTAAACCATCCAAGTTGTTTCAAGTTTGTAGGCTATTATTAGCATTTGATGAATATAGACATGTATTATTACAATGGATTTTGTGTTGGTAATGTGTGTAGTGAATTTTAAAGTGGTGAGTTTTTTTGCAATAATTATGTAGGGTGAATTACTTGAAATGGTGAGGATTTGTTGAGAAAATTTATGTTGGTGTGTTTTTTGATTTGATGTTTGTGTTTATCATAAATTTTTAGGGATGAGAGAGATTATTTGTGTACGGTTTATATTATAGGAAAAAGGATTGAATTTGTTATAAACATGAAGTTAATAGTAATTTTGTAAATTTGAAGACATGTCTAACAATTATTTTTTTCTTTAAAAAAAATGAAAACTTTCATGTTGTGGTGAGTCGGTGACAATGGTCGGTGAAAATTTTGTTATTTTAAACAACAAGGATTCTTTAATCATTAAATTGAAAACAATGGTAAACATGTAAATATTGTGGCATTTATATTGATTTTTTTTTTCAAAACCGGAGGATGATGTAAAGTATTATAAATTTATTAAAGTTGATAATATAAAATGTGATTTCTGGGGAGAAAAAAAACAATTAAACTACAGAAAAGTTGATGTAATTATTTACCTAGAGGAAACTAGCTAGTTTGCTTTGACAAATAAAACCAAACAGTTTTCGATGCATAAAATGAATCTTCTTATTAACCCTCCAGTGTCGAACAAAGCTGTCCAACATATTGTGACACTGAACTGAGTTAAATTTCCAATATTGTAAAAGAAAACACAAAGTCACCATACAAAATATCTCATGCCAGAACTGTCCCTAGCCCCACATGAGCACCACCACCATCCTATAATATTCTAAAAACGAGAGATCAGACATCCTATCGCAGGTAATGGCCGGCTATAAGTAGCTCCACTTTGTGTTTTGGTCCCATATGGCTATGGAAAAACAGATTATTTGGGTAGCCTGCAACACTCTCACTGAGTTGTCCATTTCCCTATTCATTTCTTGAATGCTAGCTTTTACTTCTTTATATTCCACTTGTCCCTGCCTCTTAATTTCTTATGCAACCTTATTCAAAATCCATGTTTCTTTCTCATATTTAAATAACTTCTTCTCTGTGTATATATAATTCTTATTCTCTTTATCCTTTTATGACTTCACAGGAGGACCCCGACAGTATCTGAACCCAAACCTTTAGTTAGTTTTACCTTGTAGAAATGGCAACAAGTTCCTTAGAAGAGAAATGGGAACATCCAGACCGTAGTGCTCAAGACGAAGAAGATCAAGATCAGGAAGAGGAAGAATCATTATCACTGTGTGATTTACCGGTCAATATTGTGAAAGGAGAGAACAACCAGTCAATCAGGGATCAAGAAGCTCATAAAGAAACCGAAACAAATCAAGAAGATTTCGACTTTGGTCCCTTCAGGGGTGGTGATGGCTCTCTTTCTAACAAATCAGACATGTGTGCAGCTGATGATATATTCTTTCAAGGCCAAATTCTCCCTCTTCGTCTCTCAGTTAGCTCAGAAAGTGGTGTTAACAAGTTCAAGAATGATACCAGCTTGAACCCATGCCACTGCCTATCAAGGTCAGAGTCCATGGACCACAATTCACTTGGTGGTTTAACAAGTTTCAGTAGCAGAAGCAGTAGTAGCAGAAGTCATTACTCATCAAGCAGCACCAGCACAAGCTCTGCTATTGCCAGCACAAGAATGATAAAGCCAATAATTCAAAACCAGTTCCTTACACATCCAAGTCCAAAGCCTCAAATTAGACTTTCCAGTGCTTCGCTGGGGAATGCAGCTAGTAGCAAACCAAGAAATTCTTCGGTTTGGGACTTTTTTAGACTGGGTTTGGTCCGTACACCAGAGATTGAATTTCAAGATCTCAAGGTTCGTAATTATGTTAGTAGGAATAGTAGCTCTAGTAGCAGCAATTCAAGCATCAACAAGTGTAGCAAAATTAACGTTAGCAATGGCAACAGTAAAAGCAGTCGGAAGATCAAGAACGTGAGTAGACATAATAGCAATGATAGTGGGAAGACGATGGGAAAACGGAGTTTGTTGGAGAAAAGAGGAGGGTTGTTAAGTGGATGTAGCTGTTCAGTTAGTACAGTGAAACCAGTTCCATTGAACAATAATATTGTTGTCGTGAAAAGCAGTAACAGTAGGAGTCATAGCGCAGGAAATGGCAATAATGATAAAGGTGAAAGAGGGTCCATGGAGCTAGAGGAGAAGGTGCAAGAGTTGAAGATGAAGAAAAGAATGGTGCAAAAGCAGCAGGAGGGAAAGCAAGCTATGTCACGTCATCGAACGTTTGAGTGGATAAAGGATCTTTCACATGCTACCTATCTTGACCATGAAGAGGAAGCTGTCTAGACTCTTTTTCAAGAACAATGCCTCTCGCAGCATGCCTGTATTCCTTTTATCATTATCTTTTTCTCTGCCTTTTGTTTTCTGGATTCACTTTTTCTTTAATTTTGAATTTTCGTTTTCTTACTTATATATTTGTTATTGCTGTGAAATGGCACTGTTAACTAGAACTACAGGTCTTGGTTTCTGGAGAGTGTTGAGGCTGTTAAAACCTAACCTAAAACACTAGCTGGTTATGGATTTTATATATAAAAAAATAACTCAAGGTAAGCAAAAGACCACTCCAAAATTCAAAATGAACTGCATGGCTCCATTAGGACCATTACACAGTGCACAGTACAACTAAAAGAACATCAGTTTTTACTTTTCATTGCTTTACACTTGCCTAAATTCATTATGTTCAGCTTTTTTATTTTTTTGTTTTGATCATAAAATTTTATTCCTTTTCAATTTTATCTTTGCGAGTTATATTAGTAATATTTTATGCGTTGAGATTTTTTTTCTTTGCATATATATTCTTAAATTCAATGTTTTTTTTTATAAACTTTAAAAATTGAATTAGAGGCCAATTTAAATTTATAGTATAAAAAAGGTTTAAAAAAAAAGACCAAATTAAAAAAAAAAAAATCCGGTCGTTTTTATTAATTCGATCACAAAAATAACTTCATTTTGGCCGATAAAGATTTAGTATATGAATTTTTGGTTTTATAAAGAATGTTTTGATTCTAAGTTCCAATTGTTGAACATTTAATTCCATGAGCTTTTGAGAGAAAAAAAGAAGAAGAAAGTCACTGGAAATTAAAGAAAGAAGAGAAAAAAGAAGGGTGATTTGCTACATTTCGGCAACTTTCTGTTATAAGATACATAGATGATACAAGTGAGAAAATTAATACACACAGTTGGATTCCAAGCTATGAAGAAATAGGAACGTTGACTTGTATATGAACAGGGTGTAGTTATTGTTATTCGATCCACCATTTTTTTATACAACAAGTAAAATGAAAAAAGATGAGAGAAATGGAAGCCAAGGTGAAGAGAGGAAATGATGAAAAACGAAGGCCGTGATGGTGGTGGAGGTGCATGTCATGATTGAGGCGTGACATTTGAAGCTTTATGTATGTGGGGGCGTGAGAGCAGTGAAAATGGCAATTCGTGACTGCTACAAAAGCACACACATGGGAGAGAAGGTGAAAGAAAAAGAAAAAGTAAAGACAAATAATTGGGGAGGATATCTTAGAAAGAGAATAATCTCTGCTTGCTCTGATGATTTTTACAAGGGAATGCTGTATGAAACGCTTCCTTCTGTCTCCTTTGCACTGTTTCATTAGCAGCCCAGAAAGTTACAAGGTTGCTAATCAGGAATCCAATAATTCTTTCCTTGTACTGTTTGTCTATCTTAAAGAGGTTCAGTGCATTCCCTTCTTCTTCTTCTTTTTTTTTTTAAATATTTCTATTAGTTTTAAAAACTAATTAATTAGTTTCTTGATAAGTGTTAATCTTGTTTAATTTAATATTTTTTTGTTAAAAAATATATTTTGATCATTCCATATCATCTACTTTTTTTTTCCTTTTCTATTTCTTAATAACAAAATAAATTAAAAAAAAACATGAAACGGATAAAGAGTATTAAGTTACAAATAAATTTACAAACTAGCTAGTTTTACAAAATTAGAGAAATTAATCTTGTTTAACATGATACTTTCTGTTTTTTAAATTATTTTTTTGTTTAAATAAATAGTAAATTAATATTTTTCATATGTATTTTAATGTGTTAATATTAAAAAAAATTAATTAATATATTTTTTAAAAATCATACAACACATTAACAAACACAAACACAAGTATAATTAATATACTAAAGAAAACTATTATAAGATTCCCAATTTTTTGGATTAAGTCCATGTCATTTACAGAAAAAAGACAAGAGACATAATTATTACAACTATTCACTGAGATCCAATCAGATGTTTATATGGATAAGGTTCTAGGCTTCTAGCACAATATTTGGAACATCTCTTTCTTTCTATTTGTTTTTTTTTTCCAATTGTTCTTCTCAATTGTGAAGTCCAAGCCCTAGCTAGCAAAAGAAGCAAGAGAGAGAGAAAGCTGCAATAAATCAGCGAGTCCTCAGGGTACTACAAAATTTTTGAGCATCCACCGTTTTATCGAGATTAGCAATTTCAAACAAGAAAAATATTTCTTCCTTCTAATTATCACGTGGAATCAATGGATTGTTATCTTACCCCCTTGAAATAACTTTTACCCTCTTGGGATAATTTTAAAGGATTGATATCATGAGATATACTCTCTCTCTCTTTTTTTTTTTTTTATGTATAAGTTTTATATACCACGTACGTCCAAGAGAATTTATAAAATAATTAGGTCCACAAGTAAAGAATGCATTATTAAGATATTTTAAAATTTAGATTTAATTTTGATTGATGTGTAATAATATTATCATAGATTTTTTTTTACTGTCAAATAATCATCTCAATCCAATAATTTAAGCTATTATGTAAGGTCTTAAAATATAATTTATATTATTCTCTAATACACCCTCTTAAGTGAAAGTTCTTTAAACTTGAAACTTGTATATACTCATATTACCTTGTGTTTAATTTTTATCAAATAAATAGGGATGATGAGATTCAAATTTGTGACCTCTTGATTATCAAGGCTCTGATACCATGTCAAAGAACAATCTCAACTTAATAGCCTAAGCTGTTATGTAAGATCTCAAGATATAATTTATATTATTCTCTAACACTTACTAACTAAAATATTAATATGTTTTAAAAATTAATTGTGGATGAATAAAAAATTAATTTTAAAAAAACTCTGGAATGGTAAAATTTCAAACCAAAATACCATATTGCTTAACGATTCAACTCTGAAAGCAAAAGCGACAAGCCATTGAAAGAAAGAAAGAAAAAAGAGTAAATAAATAAAGCCTATTGTTCTTCTCATGTTCTAGCTAATCCATAGATAATTTGTTCGTTGCCCTCTAATCACATGTATTGTCCATTGCTTGTCCATTCCTGATTATTAGATTTCTTGCCGTGTACCATTTGTATTAGAGAAACCATGGACCCGAAATGATGGATTCACTTGCATCACGATAATGCAATTAATTTCTCTCGTCTCTTTGTTGTTGTTCTTTTCTTAAAAAATAAAGAAAAAAATTACATTTCATTTTTACACACAATAGCATTAAATCCATCAAAATATATATTTAGTTTTTCAATAATCCATATAAAAAGAATATATATATATATATATATTAAAAAAAACCTACATAAAGCTCTACGTACATGATATAAAATAGATTTCCCAAATTACTCCTCGACTATATAAAAAGATACGTAAATGTTTTATTAATCCTTTTGGAAATTAATCCTAGTAATAATATAAGATAGATATATGTGAATCTTGTATTTTTCTATTATTAATCATCACAAATCTTGACTTAATTTGCATTCTTTTTATATACACTCTTAATTTCAATATATACAGTGCTAATAAGATTTATTTTATGTTTTAACAATAAATTAATAGAGATAATTTAATCATAATTTTCAACTTTTACGCAATATCATTCAATTTTTAAATGTGAAAAAAAACAATTTTTAAAAAATAATATTTTAATTGTACAAAATTTTAAAAAGTTGTTTAGTTGCTGTAAAATGTTTAATGGGGCCGGTGCATTGGTGTTATATTTCCCATTATCCAACCATGGTTCAATCGTTGGTAGAAAACAAAGAAAACTATAGTAGTTTATAACCAAAAAAATAATAATTATATAATATACACAGTATGAATGTTGTTTTTCTTTTTTGGAATTAAGTTATCAATTCAACGCTTTTTTAACGTACTGTTTCATGGATTAATGATGTTATTTTACAAGAGAAATGATAAAAACATATGATAAAAAAATATTACAATTCATTAGACTGTTGAAACTTACCAATAACTATACATCCATCGCAAGATTGGATGGCTTCCTTCTTCTTCTTCTTCTTCTAATTCATTTCATGTGTACCTTTTTTATTTGCTAATTTGCTGGAATAACTTAATTTAGGATTTCAGAGATCCTCGCCACTCCATATTATATCAATTAAAAATGTGTGTGTGTGTGTAATTTTGTATCTACCATTTTGTAGCTACCATTTTGTATCCATCCACTTAAATTAAGTCATATGTATTAATTAATAATCACATCAAAGTTGATATAATTTAAGTTGATTCGATGACTAATCATTAATTTTATGATTAATATATTATTTGATTTTCTATTTTTCTTTTCAATTAAGAAGAAACTACATTTAGGAACTTAATCTCAAAATGAAGCAAATAGCAACCTCGCAAAATCTAATAAAATATATGTATCTCAAGATTTTAAACCTTAAAAAAGGTAAATTTATCTCATGTAAAGTTAAGAAAAACAAGAACAAGGATAGAAGGATGAGAAAATAAATAAAGCATGAAGGTAAAAAAAATGCTTGTAAAAGAAAGGAAATGGAAGCAATAATAAAAAAAATATATAAAATAAATTTTAAAAGAAAAATTGCATATAGAAAGTTATATATTGATATAAAAAGATATCTGGGGCTGACCATGTTTTTCAAATATTGAATGACATTTTTTTGTTGATATAGAGTTTGAATTTTACATGAACTTGAATTCCTAATTTCTACAAACTTCTCATAACAAATCAAGAGCTTATACTATAAATCTTAATACAATTTGTATTCCTATCAACCCATGTTCTTCTAAGCAGTCACATATTTCCTTACTTATTTGCAAATTTTGCCGGTGTAATCTGACACAAACCTTTATTTAGAGTATGACTTGATCTTCTAGTTAATTATGTGAACTTTTATCGTTATGGTTGATTACCTTTTCCTGGTCAATCATATATTCTGGCTCTCCTGGATAATCATGGTTTCTAATTCCTTTTGTTAATCGCTTTATATTTTTCCTGATCGATTTCCATGTTCATGATTGTTTTTAACCTTCTTTTATTTTAATACAAATCAATGAGTATCACCAAAGGATCCATTAGAGGTACAAATTGGATCTACTAACTAAGAGGGCCCAAGAAGAATTGATTGGACGGTTCTGAATATTTGGTTTAACAAGTTGTAAATCTACCAAATTAGACATTTGTGTACTATTTAGGACATATCTGGAGCTACAAGTGGACTTTCTAGTTGAGCTAATAACTAGACATCTCAAGCTTTCCATCCATGTATGGTAAGATCATTAATTCATCTAGATAAGAGAGAATGAAATGTTTGAAGTTAGGCTAGAAATTGATATATGGTTTGGCTATTTGTTTTCTTATAATTTATGAACTTTTTATTTTGACAAGGATTCCTTCTCTACAAGGATATCATAGATAATAGCAATTGAGATTATTTTGGCAAGATTTTTCATGTCTTTTTTGTGGATTACCTTATTGACAAGGTTTTTTTTTTATCATTTAAGGAAATTAAGAGGCAATTTTTGGGCTTATTTTTTAATGCATAGTTTTACACTAACAAACATAATTTTTTAGCATAATTTTTTTTTGACCATTGGATTGGGCTGAAGTTTTACAAAAAAAAGTTGCAAAGGCCTTGTTTTATATACAATTAGACTTTCATAGTTACTGGACATTAGGAAGGTCTTGCGATAAGATCCAAAAGCTAATATGTAAGAATTGTATTAGGTTTCTAGTTGATTTAAGATTCTTTTTTCTATTTTATTTAGAATTCTTTTATTATTTTTTCATCTTTGTTTCAAATGTTTTTATCTATATAAATAAGGTTATTTTTTTATAAACTTTGAATTTAGAATAATCTATTGTGTGATTATAAGAAGATTCCTCTTAATTTAGTTTTTCATTGAACTACTTTAACTTATCAAAGAATTAACCAAGTTTTATGGTGTCTTTCATACTACTCATTCATGTCTCTTTATAGGTGTTGGGTGGGGGTTTGATTTTTATAGTCTCGGTGCCCTAGTATAGGTTATTGTTGTGTCAATCTCATTTACAAACCTAAATTTAACTTCCTTGGAAAAAGTTGATTTGATTAAGGGTTTTTGGATCTCTATATCCACAGGTTTCACATTAGTTGATATCTGAGCAATGCTTTAAAATCATGTTATATCTATTTATCTTTTAGTTGTTGTAATTTCATATTATATCTATATCCATGTTATTTCATCGTTGTCATAATTTAGAACCAAGTTGCTGCAAAAGTTAAAAAAAAGAAAGAAAGAGGAAGATTACTTGTGATTTGGTTGTTTACAATTCAAAAAGAAAAGGAAGAAAGATCAAAGAAATTCCAAAAATGAAAAAAATAAGGTTCAACCATAAAAAAATAATGTTTTCATCAAACTTGGATTCGACAACTCAAATATAAAAATCTTTTATTCTTGAGATGTATTTGTGTCATATTTTGATTTTTGAATTATTTAGAGAAACTTTGTTGGGTTGTTTCTAAAATTACCAAATAAATAAATAAATCATAACAGCTAGTCTTACGTTAAAAATTTATTTTGTTGTTGATTCTAGGTTTGCTACACAATAATCAGTCCAAAAATAGTGACTTTACTTTTTTTGAAATATTTAAGTTTTATTTCACTATTTTTTCTAATTTCATAATTTTTTTATATCTTCGTATCATTCATATTTTGCACGAATTTGCTTTGCGATTAATGTTTTTGTATTTGTAGTTTTGTATTGATAGTTTTAATCTATATATCAAGATGTTAGATGATGTAGGTTTATAATCCATAAAGAATTTTTGTAATTATTAAAAAAATAGGTCTAAAAAATATCTCAATTTCTTTATGAAAATATTTCTTATATTAATTTAAACCTCGAGCTTTAACTAGTTCTTAATTAAAAAATTTCATCCTTTTTAAAAGTTTTCATCCATATTTCCATTCAAATTATTATTATTATTGCGAAATTGTAGGAACCTAATGTATTATATTAAGTGATTTTAACAAAGTTCTTTAACATAAAAAACAAAATAGTTTAAGAATTAAATTAATATAAAAGTATTTCATATACAAAATCAATAATGCCTAGTTTATTTAATGTTTGTCCTAAACAAAATATAGGCATATCTATCCGCTTAATACTAAAATTATAGATATTCAGGTGAATGTATTTTTATACTTACCTCAAGCTTTGGGAGCGTGATTCCCGTCATTTAAAAAAGGAAGCACTTTGAGAGGAACACAAGAAGTCATGTTAGATTCCTAGGATTTAAAAACTTCTTGGCATACTTGTGGGTTCCTCGACTCTTGAATGGGCCTCTCAATTGCTTTTTAGAGTTTTTGTGGATTTGGGTATATATGTTGGCCCGACCCACTTAGAAAATATTACCTCAATTTCTTGGTTTGAATTGATTTGTTGTAATTTATGAGAAAACACAATATACAATGGTAGAAATTATTTTCTTATTACTAATGATGACTTTTCTAGAGCCACAAGGGCTTACCTTACTAAATGATTCACAAAATTTGAGGGTGTCTTAACTATGCTCATGATGATTCTAGGACTAGTTTGAAGTAGTGCATCTTGTTATATACTCGTTAGATATCCTTGTGATCAAAAGGGATATCGAGTATGTTCTCTGCTCAGTTAGAAAAAATTTATATCTTGAGATGTCATTTTGTATGAAGATCAATTTTGTTTCTTGAATATCACCTCAATTCAATATACAATAGTCTTTCTGCTTACTGTTCATGGCATGCATACAATTCTCTTTTCAATCAAAGCAAAAACAAAACACCTCTTCCTAATGTGTCTAACTTTAGTGGCATTAAAGCCCTAATCCTATCACAACAAGGAAATAAAACACTCATATCACCCACTCTCATTCAATCTTCTCAGTCTTAACATGTTAAAAAAGCATAATTAACTACAACATTATGTTCACTATGCCCAAATCATGTGTCTTTTTCGCTACTGCTTAAACTATAAAGTCTCTACATGTATTTCTTATCCTTTATCTAATTTTATCGATTATAATCAGTTTACTCTTTCACACTCCGAATTCCTAGTGACTATCTTCATATATTACAAATCTTAAACATTTTCATGTTGTCAAGGATCGTAAATGACATGAGGTCATGACACAAGAAATAAATGCTATTGGAAAAATAACACTTTGATATTGACTAACCTATAGGAAAATAGGAAACTAATTGATTCCATTCAAAATTAAATACAAATCTTCAAAATTAAATACAAATCTATTAAAAAATATTGACAAGGCATGTCCTGTAGCCAAATGATATAACAAAATTGAAGGACTTAATTTTTATGAAACATTTGCTCTTATTGTAAAGTTTATTACTGTTAGTTGTTATTAGTTGTTGTAGCTAGTAAGAAGCGAGAGCTTTATCAATAAGATATTTATTATTTCATTCTTCATGGTAACAACCACTTTGAAAACTTTACACACCACAAAAGAAAGTGCTTAGGGTTTTTAATGTTTGCCTCAACTAAGAAGACTTTAAATTTTAAAATTAGATGTTAAATTTAATGTTAAAGATCTGAACTCTAGGGATTATTCTTATAACTCCAAACTTATAGTTCCAAACTTGTAACAATGTATTAAAATCCTTATGGCCTTTTAATATGCAGAAAGTAAACTAAAACTTGTAGAGTAATCAAATAATTTGAGTGTAAAATATAACTTAACAACTCATGATTAAGGAACTGACATTCATTGGATGATTCTTTAATTGATTACAAACACACACTAGAATTCCTTAATAAGAAAACACGAACTGATATATATATATATATATATATATATATATATATATATTTGGTGTTTTTTGGCTTTTTTGGTAATGAACACTATAAGCCTACTAGATTACAATGGAGACTGTAAACCTACTATTACAAGCTTGCTAATTATCGCCTATAAACTATCTACTTGCAAGTTATATGCTTATTGATTATCACCTAATAGGTTACAAGCCTATTGATAAACAAGTTTTGAAGATCCTGGAAATCTTATTTCAATTACGTAGCAAATATTGAATTGTTGTTGTTGTTATTGTCGTTTCTATCTTCATTCATCCTTGGTTTATATGGGAAAAGTCACGAATAACCATTTGTTAACTACTCACTTTCTCAATCACTTCTCACTTAAATGATGCATGATTGAAACATCCCATCTCTAGTATCTCATTTGTTTTTAGTCAGTTTCTTTTGCAAGTCTAGGTCATATCTTTCCCATAGTTTGTCTTTTCTTTCCTCTAATCTAGACTTTAAAACTCTGATATATTATATTCACCTAGTTCAACCCATAATCAAGTCTTGTCTTTTATTTAAGCCTATACTTATTTTAATATAGAACACTTATTAAGCCCATCTCACTATTTCATCATTGGTTTTTCCTAAGATATTTTCAAATTTCAATCTACACCCATGAATTTTACATGATAATTTGAATTTTAAAACCTTTTACTCTATTAAAAGTCAAATTTTACCCCCCTTTTATCTTATGTTATTTATACCATCTCCTTTTGTTTTAATTACTTTAAATAAACCCTAAAAGAATTTCTAAGAAAGTGACCTCAAGATATTTATCAAAAACAATTATAGACAAAGTTCCTACCCTTCTTGTTACCTAAATGATAGCAATCCCAGACACTCATAAAGCTTTGTACCTTCCTTCCTATCAAGAGTTCTTTCATCTTGAACTTCTTAATCCTTCGTCCAATGAAGTTCTTTCATTTCAACCTTCGGTTAATCTAAACATCCACCTTTATCATATTATCGGTCCCGCAATCCATAAAGTTCCAACTTACTTAAAATTCTTTTTGTAGTTAAAGATGTTGTATTGAAAATCCTTAATCACACAACACCTTCTCTATTCCATTATTTTAAATTGACCCAATTCAATTGCGATTTCTTTTCTAGATATATTGCTAACCCCACCAAATCATGGCCTTCCCCTATTATTGTTGTCAATATTTTTTAATCTGCTTTGTTAAAGGATGATTTTATTAGAGAAAAATGGAGAGATCAGTGCTTCGAAGTGTTTTTTTTATCTCACTATTCGTTGTTTTCCACCACTCAACCCTTTTTTTTTTTTTAATGTGAAATGCTTGTTCTTTCATCTTGAACTTCTTAATCCTTCGTCCAATGAAGTTCTTTCATTTCAACCTTCGGTTAATCTAAACATCCACCTTTATCATATTATCGGTCCCGCAATCCATAAAGTTCCAACTTACTTAAAATTCTTTTTGTAGTTAAAGATGTTGTATTGAAAATCCTTAATCACACAACACCTTCTCTATTCCATTATTTTAAATTGACCCAATTCAATTGCGATTTCTTTTCTAGATATATTGCTAACCCCACCAAATCATGGCCTTCCCCTATTATTGTTGTCAATATTTTTTAATCTGCTTTGTTAAAGGATGATTTTATTAGAGAAAAATGGAGAGGTCAGTGCTTCGAAGTGTTTTTTTTATCTCACTATTCGTTGTTTTCCACCATTCAACCCTTTTTTTTTTATGTGAAATGCTTGTAACTTTGGTATTTCCAGGTATAATTATCTATATTACTCAGTCTCGTCCTTTAACTATCACACTAGAAAGGCAAATGGAGTTACCAATGACTATGAAGTTTGGAGAGTTCTTTGAAAAGTTTGCACTGAAACTCTTTAAAGGTGACAAACTAGTTGCCATGAAATTCAAGTTCTATTTATTTTGGATTTATCTATATCTAGTGGTTTGTAAGGGTGTTATCATTAGCAATAGCTATTTGAGTCTAGTGATACTTTTCTTTAAACATGGTAAACCTTTAGCTCTTGCTCCTATGTTTTTAGAAATTGTATCAAATAGTCTTCACGATGATATTGATGAAAACCTTTCTAGGCCTATTGGCAGCCCTTTGTGATTTGTAATACTTTAGGCTATAATTTATTTCCCTTCATGTTATTCTAGAATTTCTGACCCTGATTTATGCCAAGTCCTTTTCTTATAGCCATTTTATAGCCTTGTTATGTCTCTTCTCATCACTTATTTTTCTACTATAATATATGAAATGATCTCTATTGAGAGTTTTTCTTATGATTAGACCCATTTTCTACACCAAAAAGTATGGACCTTCTTAGTACCAACTATGTACTTTGAGCGTGGCTTTATCTAAAGAGAATCTCAAATATTAGGTAGCTATCTTGACATACAAACTTATCCTAATCTTTAGTTTATAGATCTATCAAGGTAGAAAGTTATTACCAAAACCTAGCTACTAGATAATTTGGCCTTTTTTAAGGTTCTCCTACTATATTTCTTTATAACCATATTAATTTGCCCTTACACATTAGAGCGAATGCTACCACTAGTGATCTACAACTAAATGAATACTCTAACTTCGATTGGGTTGACTGCACTCTGACAATAAGGTCTGCTATTTGTTATTTCATTATGCTTAGCTAATTTGCCATTTTCTAGAAAACTAAGAAGCAACCTATTATCTCCTATGTTCTTTTACAAAGACAATCCATTTTTATCAATATATTGTTAACTTTCATAAAAGTCTCATGATACTTTTTTATGACAACTAGAATGCACTTCACATTACTGCTAATCTATTCTACCATGAGCACACAAAACACATTGGAGCTCACTTTATTTTTCATTATTAACAAAACAAAAAAAGAGGAGGGGTTTACTATACCCCTCATCACAAAACACTATTTATTTGAATAATTTTTTTAATCTATGTTTTTTTCTTTAATTTCAAATGTTAGGTTCCCAAATATCATACATGTAATAGAAAATATGAAACAAAATTATTTAGAAGTCCATAGGATCCTAATATTAAATAAGAGTTAGTTCTTTTTTTTTTTTCAACATTAGAACAGTTAGGTTTTACCCGATAAGATAAAGATTTCCTTACCGAGAAAGACTTTTCTTAAACCTTAGATAGATCAACCATTAAAAAACACGACAGTACCTTAGTTTATATCAAACAATTAAACAATACAACTTACCTTAGGTAGGGCGTATTTGAGGTGCCAATACATTCTCTTTACGTAACCAGTCCTTGTGCTTGATCTCAGAAATCAGTTAGGGTTTCTAAAGATCAAAATACTAGGTGGCGACTCTCATCCTCTCTTTCCACTGATAAGACAAGAAATCCTTGTCTCCCCCAGTTTCCGATTTATACATCCTAAAGTGGATGCTCGCCGCGATGCCGCGCACGTGCGACAAGTCTAATTTCAAATAAACACAATGTTGAAGGATAAATTCAAAAAAAAAAGATCAATAAAAAAAGGAGAAAACATTAGAGGCATCTGAGTTAACTCATCATATCTGCAGTCTAGGTCATGATAATGAGATAACCTCATAAAAAGTAAATTGAAAAAAAATTATAAAGATCAATTCCCAATAAACCTAATGTTGAAGAATGAAATTAGAATTAAAACATTGATTAAAAAAAGAACAAAAAGAAAAGACTTTAGTCAACCTGAGTTAATTTATCAAACTCTTAATCCAAGTTATGAGATGACAATAACCTTATAAAAAATAAATCAAAATAACAATATGTATATGATTAGAATTAGATATTTGTATGATACTTTAACTTTATATTATTATAAACAGGTCATCTAATTACCAGGAAAAGGGTAATATAAAACTTTCTTTATGAAATTTACCTTCTTCAATTTATTTTATTTTTTCGGTAGTGCTTTTTTACCATTTCTTTTACAAGCATTCTATTACCTTCATGTTTTCGCTTTTGCTTGGTATTAAGTGAGACAAATTCACTCTTTCTTAAGGTTTAAATCTTAAAACATGTACAATTCATTTGATTTTTCAAGTTTGCTATTTATTTTTTCTTGAAATTATGTATTTAATTGTAGATTTTTTTAGTTTAGAGGAAGAAACGAAATACATATAGCATATTGATTAGAAAATTAAGAATTATTCAATTGATTAGTAAATGGTTTATCGCATAATTATTATCTTTCTGATAAACAATATGATAGTGTGATATGTTACATTGGAGGAACTCCTACAGCCCAAAATAATAAGAAACTATTGTTCATTCTGTAAAATCATCCAGAATTTCAATCAATTATTCAGCCTAGTCACAGGCAATAATTCTGCTCGTAAATTATATGTAAAGTCCCGGCGAAGACTGACAAACCATTTCTTGTAGTGTTTCACGCTACAATCAATCAAAGCGAATTTTGGAAGAAACATTGGTTATAACCATGAACATAGACGCATAATATTGGGCAATGTAGCAAGAAAAAACAACACCCATCTCTGTCAACTACTTGGTAAAACCTATGGAGGAAGGAAAAAGAGGAGCAACACGTTCCAAACGTCAAGGACTAATCGTTATTCTAGAGAAGGGCTAGTTTCTTGGCTTTTGTTCAAAGTTCAAACAAAAGAATGTTCAACGTGATGGTTCGTAGGCCTTGTAAACAGATATATCTACGCCGACTTCCATGGAAAATAAATATTCTTGAATGATGAAACACAGAAAAAATAAGAAATAAAAACTTCCCGCAGGGGAGACAAACGATGGCAATATTTTCAGTCCAGTTGGGAAGCAAGGTGGAGACCATAAAAATATGGGAGAACTACAAATCACTCCGTCAACTATATATGTATTTTCATCTAAGTTCTTCAAAGTTCAAAGTTGAATTATATTACCCTAAAAATTAACAAAATGTTTTAAGTATATATTTGAATAATACCGACATTGATACACTCGTTGGTGTTAAAATCAAAGATTAACGACAAAAAATAAAAATAAAATTATGGAATCGATCACTTTCTGAATCATTATGGATTTGTTGTGAATGAATTTGTCTTCAGAATAGAGTAAGTATCGATTTGAAGACACTTTTTAGCTCAAAACGTTCCAAACTCTACTTCAACAAATTTTTGAGAGAGATGGGCCTCACACCAAGGCCAAAAGTTGGCTTTTTTACTATATTTTATTATGAAGCTATATATATATATATATATATATATTAATGAAAACTAAATATATATTTTATAAATTCTTAATTGTTTTCAATATAACCTCGTTTTTAATTGTATATTTAACCAAACACTTCTACCTCATCCTCACCGTTCTGAAAACTTTTAACTAATTTAAAAACTACCGTTCTGAAAACTTACACCTACGGCTACCACTGCCCTCAATGCCAAATACCCAGTAGGCAATAACCAATCAGTCAGGTGAAGAAAAGGAGAAAAGTCACAGAATCAGAAAAGCAGGCATTGGTCTGAGAGAAAACTCCAAGCCAATTAGATTCTAATCTGACAAAAGCTAAAGCAAGTTTTTTCTCGGTCCACGTCAACTAAGGAGAAAAAAAAGCTTGAAACTTCCACTATCCTAACCGTTTACTTTGAACCATTCTCAAGACACAACTCCAACCGTCCTCCACTCCCAATATCCCCCCCACTTCTCTGTCCTCAGTTTGTGCACCTAGACTAACTCATAAATCAAACACAGAGACAAAGAGAGTGAATTTTTCATTAAAAGGGCATTTTCTTGGAGATGTGTACAAGGCCATTAATGAGATGTTTACGAGGGGAGCGTGGTGGAGATGGGCTATTATGGCATATGGACTTGAAACCTTATGCTTGTGGAGATTATTCAATTGCTGTGGTTCAAGCTAACTCTTTGCTTGAGGACCAGGGACAAGTGTTCACTTCTCCTTCTGCTACTTATGTTGGTGTTTATGATGGCCATGGTGGCCCTGAGGCTTCTCGCTTTCTCACTGACCATTTGTTCCCTTTCCTCCATAGTGAGTTCTGCTTCTTTTTTTTTTTTTAAGTTTCTTGTTTGGTTCATGGGATAGAGTGGGAGAGTAGAAGAGAATGAAAGGTTTTATGATCTTAATTTCTCGTAATGTTTACCGTTTTCTTATTCCACTTTGGTGGAGCTTTGGTTCTGCTTTGGCCCGTGTTGCATTTTTTGGAATTTGAACTGGAAAAAAACTATTAAAAGAAAATAGACCAAGGCTTTATCATCTTTAGTTTTCGTCTGCTTAATTTTGCTAAGTTTGGTTTCCGAGAAGGTGCAGGAAAAGAAAAGAAAAGGCGGGTAGTTGGATTTATTGATATTGGGAGAATACTTGGAAAAAAAATGTCAACAGTAAAATGTAAAACCTTATGTTTTTGGGTCATTGTTATTATTGGCAATTCCATGTTGGTTAAATCAAAACAATATAGGAACTCAATTGGACAATGTTTTAGTATTTTTCATTTCTTTAATCGTCTTGCTCTTAATTCAATGGTTTTCGCTATCAGAGTTTGCAACAGAACAAGGAGGATTATCTGCAGAGGTGATAAGAAAGGCATTTGATGCTACAGAAATGGAATTCTTACATTTTGTAAAGCAATCATGGAGAGCTCGGCCTCAGATGGCATCTGTGGGTTCTTGCTGCCTTGTTGGGGCAATATCAAATGATGTTTTATATGTGGCAAATCTCGGGGACTCGAGAGTAGTGCTTGGTAGAAAAGTATCTGAAGGCAAGGAAAATAGTGCAGTGGTAGCAGAAAGGTTAACTACTGATCACAATGTCAGCGATGAGGAGGTGAGGAAGGAGGTGGAGGCACTCCACCCTGACGATGCACATATTGTGGTTTATACTCAAGGAGTTTGGCGGATAAAGGGCATAATTCAGGTATCAATTTTTTAGTACTCCTGCTTCATAGTGGATGTCGAAATTCTCTTGGTTTTGCATTTATCTAATAGAACTTGATCCAGCATGAGCGGCGATTGCGTAAACTGGTTTGGATGGACGCAAGCTTAAACTAAAGATTTAATGAATCTGTGCTAAATTCTTTATTTTGTCACGCTATGCAGCTGTTATGCTTAATATTTTGTTAGTATTTGATCCTGCAGCGATACAAAATGCCTTTGAATGCTGATGTTGGACACAGTCACCATCTTAAGTTTGCATTCTGTCATTAATTTCTCGTCAATGATGAGTTTAATGTTTAATAAGCATGCTTGTGCTTCAAGGGACATGCTCTTCGGGCCCTGACTGCTAGGACCATGAAGCTGACTCTTCTGACTCTTTTATGATTCCTCTGTCAGCCTACACTTGGTTATTGTACTTTTGCTTGATAATTCCTCTCTGTATACCAATGGAGTTTATAGCTAGTCATGTGTTTCATTCCCAACTTCATTTAGAATCAGACTTGCAGAGTCAATGGATTAGAAAATTTCTGAGAGATTATTAGATTTAAATGGTATATCTTTGTTTCCTTCTCTTGGAAATAATGCGCATGCTCCTTCATATTTCTTTATATTTTCCTCATTTTTCTCCTGTACTATTGCGGTTTTATTTTGTGGTAGTTGCAGTATGGCTATGCTTGTCCTGGTGATTATTTATGAAATGTTTTCAAGATAAGTTTGATCTCTAGAACCTTGAAACAATCTACCTCTTTTCGTTGAAGGTATAGAAGTTATTATCTATATTCTATGCCGACATCTTTCTAATAATATCTTGAAAACAATTCTCTAAAGCTTACAAATAATACTCTGTGAAGAGTGCATGAAACGGAACTTTTTAATGTCCTTACATGAACTTCCGTAACTTGTCTTTGCTAGTCACATCGTGTTTCTCAAATGGGAAAGGGTAAAACATTCTCCTCCCCATAGTTTTACTTGCTGGCTACCTTTTCTTAGATCGGAGTAGTTTGAAGAATGGTTCATAAGATGTCTGTTTCAATATATAAAGCTCTGTGTTCCAACAGTAGCCATAACATAGGTGAACTGTACATTCGTGAAGCATGGCAAGCATCTGTACTTTATTTTGTAACTTGGAGTTATAATACAAGTTCTGTGGCTCTAATGGAATCAAGCGTAAGTTATGCTGCATGACTGCAATAATTTGAGCTTCTAGACTTTCTTATGAACTACAAGCAGGTGCAGTGTTGTTGATTGAAATCAGCGACTTGTTAAATTTTCTAGTGACAGTCTACAGCTTGTGATGCCCCAGGTTTATTTAAAACTTCTCTACTGCAGGTTTCAAGATCAATAGGAGACATCTATTTAAAGAAACCTGAGTTCAACAGAGATCCTCTTTTTCAGCCATTTGGATTTCCTTTTCCTTTAACAAGGCCTGTGATGACGGCAGAACCATCAATAGTGATGAGAAAGCTAAAGCCACAAGACTTGTTCTTGATATTTGCATCGGATGGTCTTTGGGAGCAAATGAGTGACAAAACAGCCGTCGATATAGTTTCGAGAAGCCCCCGATTTGTAATGTCTCCCCTATTATTTGTTTTTGTAAATTTTTGCTTCTTAATTTGTTTCTTTGCACTTACTTTTTAAAACTTCTTTCACCTTTTGGTATGTAAATAGTCTTAAACCATAACTAATGACGAACTGGTAGCAAAAAGATGTTTCTGTTTGTTCTGAAAAACGAGTGCGTGCTTTCTTTACAGGGAATAGCAAAGCGATTGGTGAGAGCTGCCATCCAGGAGGCTGCAAGGAAAACAGAAATGAGATATGATGATATAAAAAGAATTGGAAGAGGAGGGAGACGCCAAATCCACGATGATATCACTGTCATTGTGGTGTATCTAGATGGTCCACTAGGTTCTTCAAATGGTAGATTGGCTCATAGTCTTGTTGACTACACATGCTCCCCTGTTGATATCTTCTCATTGAACGAAGATGAAGCCCAAGACTAGCTTCACATGCTGTTCTGTGAACGAAATGCTAGCCATTGGCACCCGTATCTTGTGAATAGAAAGGGATATACACAGCATTTGAGAGTTCAGGATGGAGCTCTGAAATAATGATGGTATGACAGGGTCGATCGGTATCCTCATGTACACGCAAGGATGCCAAGTTGAAGCTTCTGCTGACTTGTTAGTCGGGTTTTGAGCTCGTTCATAGAACAGTATATCGTAGCTTGGTTTCAAAGCTCTTGCCTTCTCTTTTTTTATCATTTTTTTTAATATTTTTTATTGGAGATGTTTAAGAAAGTTTTGGAAATCGGAAGATGACTTGCAATTGAATTGAGATATATATATATATGTGTGTGTGTGACCTCAATTCGGCATAATATTCTCTTCCTGTAATATACAGAGAGGAAACAAGTTGACAGTATAATATACCCTTGTTAGCTTTAGATAATGCTACCAAAATATCTCAGCCTATGTCATTTGAAACTTTTGTCTAGCTTGACGTTGTTCTATATTTTTTTTCTTCTCATTTTATGGCATAATTATTTTTATTATAATATTTATTTCATTATTAAATTTCCTAGGATTTTTTTAGTTTAAAAATTCTAATACTAATTAGATTTTATTAGCCAACTAACTTTTAATAAAAATCTTTCCATACAAAAATTTTAACTAAAGTTGTTTCGTTTGTTTCCGGAGCAAATAAGAGATTTATTAATAAAAAATTTATTCATAACTTTTCAATTGAGGGTTTTCTCTATACTTGAGAAATCTTAGTTTTTTCTCTCTAATTTAAAGTTGTAAAATTTTAGGTTTGAGAAACCCTAGCGCTATACGTTGCATCAATCAGTATTAGAATATGTTAGCCAACTTGATGAACATAAGTATTAGCAACTAGTTCCCACCCCACGATGTAGAAGTGGAGGTCATCTAGAACACTATAAGAGCACAAGAAGAAACATAGAAAACCCTATCATAAAAAGTTGATCGACAATAGCATTTCATAGCATACTTAATTAAGCAAATGGATCAATTATAAAGGGATGCCTAAACAAGAATTGTGATGAGAAGAGAGATGTGCTCAGAGACTTACTTTAGAATAAATCAAATCCAAGATCTATTCTTGAAAACTCATAGAGGAATCATATCTATCAGGAGAGTGGCGTATAAGATTATGATGCAACAAGGCTTATGAAAACTGACGATTCTAAGCATTCAAGTGAGGATCTAATACAACTAGAAAATGATTTGACCCATGCAGACTATATGGATGGCCCACCATATACTTTTATAGATTAGTAAGATAGATCTAGGCCTAAGAGAAGATCTAGTCGCACTAGACTAAATTAGCAACTTAAAATAGTGTTAACAAGAAATCCAATCGTTGAATTATGCTCTTGAATTTTTCCAGGTGATTGAACAAACAATTTTCCTTTAAAAATCTATTTTATTACTAATTGAATTGTTGAATCTTCTATAATTAAGTCCATAAGTTGTTTTTGTGGCCAACTTTGTTATTTTCCCAAAGTTTTTTTGGTTTTATTATTTTAATTTGGATTTTTTTTAATATCCTTTTATGCTTTTGGAATTTTAGTTGTCTTTTAGTAGAGGTAGTGTTTTCTTTTCTATTTAAAGATCTTGTAAACCTTTTGAAGAAGCAGCCACCATATATTTATTTTCAATGAATAAAAATGCAAATTTAGGAATTCGAGGACAAGTTTCTTCTAATCCGAGAAAACTAAAGCATGAGCTTTTTTAGAAAGATAGATATTTCTCTATTTTTACTTTTTTATTATTTATTATGATGCTTTTCTAATTTTTTTTCTATTTGAAAGGAATTCTTTCTTGTAGTTTAGTTTTTTTCCTATTTAGTATATTAAGGTTTTCTAGTTTTCTATATATAAAGAATTACAACAGGCTTTCTAGCAAATGGAGACATGAATAAGTAAAATTAACTATTTTGAAAGTTTTCTTATACTTATAGTGTTTTTTTTTTGAGGTTTTCAACACATAACAAACCCCTTTATCCATTACTTTTGTTTATGTCAGTTGGTATTAGAGCCCGACGATCTTAAGTTATTTTCTTGTTATGTGCTGTAATCCCATGGAAATTTATTGCGTGTTGTGCAATGCTACAACTATAGTAAGAAGAGGTTGTGGAGTAGGTCATGGTTAATAAAGGGATTATGATGTTTCATTTTAGGAGAGAAACACTTAAGAGCCCATCATGAAGGACATATAAAGGCACATTGTAGAGTTGACCTAAAGGTTAGAATATAGGGGGCTATAAGACTAGAACTGAAACTAAAAGAGTTAGCATGAGTCCCTGGCCAAATCTAAAAACCAAAAGCATGATTAGAGAAGATAGCTTATTTATTAATAAGAGATTAGATTTTGAGATTTTGAGTTTGTTGTAAATTTACAAGCAAAAGAATTCATAGACTAATTGAACGAGGTGGAGAGGATTGTTTTAGTATAAGGAGGTTCCTGAACAAATATGAATGGATTTTTTAGTACAATGAGATTCCTAAACAAACATGAGTGGATTTTTTAGTATATTGAGGTTCCTGAAAAGACATGAGTCAAGTTTAAGGTTCCATCATCTACTAAATATCCTAACATAATAGTTACAACAAAATATTTACATTCATATTATCATTAATATTCTTATAAAATACAAAATGTAAGAGTTATGTCATCTACTAATCCCGATGAAGTTGCAAGGATCCTTAAATTTATTAAACTAATTAATTAATATGACATAAAGTTTTTCAATACAATTTAATGGATTTATTAAGTAAACTAAGGTGCACACATCTATTAGGAATTTAATTAATAATTAACCTAATCCCTCTTCATCTTTTCTTCACATCTTTTACAAAATCCCTTGAACATCTAAGAGATTTGTCCCTTAACCTGGACCTAGTAATTGACCCTCATTCAAGGTAACATCCTCACCTCCCATAAACAGGGCATTAATCCTATTTAGGGTATCCAATTTTATAGCCCAAAATAGGGCACTAGTTCTTAAACCAAAGAACTATCCATCTAGCCCAGAACAATGCACTAGTCCTTAAACAAAAGAAATAATTATCCAGCACAGAAAAGGGCATTAGCTCTAAAACTAAAGAACTACTCATCTAGCCCAAAATAAGGCAACAATCTCATATCATATAATAATTCAATTGAATAATAAAGAATCTAACTTCGATGTTTTAACAATTCTAAATAGAATAAAATTAATAAAGTGTGTTGTTATTCACTTTTGACCCCGTAAATAAATCAAGAAAATAAAAAATAAAAAATAAAAATCCAAAATACAAGAGGATATACATGAAGAAAGCCTAGAAGATTGCCCAAGTTAGTGGTGAAGGACCAAAATGACAAGTGAAAAAGTTAGAGGACCAAAAATGAAAAAGGCCTTATTGGTGAGAATTTTTTTATTTAGGGTAAAGAAATACAAATTTGAATAGGTACAAACTTAATAAGAATTTTAAAATGTTTAATTAATTTTACTCAGGACTTTATTACAAGGAAAATTAGTTTTTGGAGTCAATATGAGTATTAATTGGAAACAATTAAAGTATGAGGACTTAGTTGGTTTTTTAGGAGGTTTGATTGAATGAATTAGGGGCTTAATTTTAAGAATATTGAAGTTAGATGGACAATTAGGGACTTGATAGAAACTATTAAAAATAAAGGACCAAACTGAAAAAGATGTGTGATTCTATGTGCTGAAATTGACCAAATCAAGGGCTAAATTAAAATTAAAAGTTTGATGGTCAATTAAAGGTTTAAGTGCACAAATCAGAAACCACGGATCAAGATGAAAATGACGCTGAACTTTGGAGCTGATGATTGAGTTTTGTGGGGGTGAAATTGTATGGAATTAAGAGTTTGAGAGGCAATTAGGGGTGCAATTAAAAGGAATTTGAAGAATAAGGACTAAAGTGAAATTTTTCAAATCCCAAATTAAAAAACTTAATTTCAAGGGTATAATCCAAATGACATGTCGTTCGGCTACTGTTTAGCTTTTTCTTGATAGTTTTCGCTGATCGAGTAGGCACTTTTATATGAATGAATATGACGTCTTCGAACACCTCATCATGGGGATGTAACTACCAATATTCAACTAAAAAATACCCCCTCTATAAAGATAAGCTACTCCCTTTAAATGTTTACATTCTATTTTCTTCAACGAACTTAACAATATTATATCCCTTATCAGCCATCATTTCATTTTCAAATTCTTGGCTGATCGAGTTGACACCTTCAAAAGAATAAATATGGAGTTACAAACCTCCAAATTAAGCAAGAATTGATCCAATCAAAAGGTATCCTTCTCCTCTACCAAGTTTAGATGGTGTCCAATGACATTTACATCAGAATTGCTCTAGCAAATCCTTAAAATTTGTCAACTCAGTGAGTCTTGATTGAGATTCCTATTTATGCAAAACCACTTAACTTTTTTATGTGTTCATACTTAAAAATTCCCAGAGAGTTCTTATCAAGTGTCATAAATTTTTCATCAAAAATCAAAAGGTGATGGATACATGCCTTTATAGCCATCAAGCTAGGAGAAGGTCTAATAAACTTTAGAAAGAAAAGATAGTGAAAGGGAAATAAGGAAAGAAAAGAGAAGAAAAACAACAGTCCATAGCTATTAAGCTTGGAGAAGGTATAACTATGTAAAAATTCAAGGGTAGAGTCCGTATGACCTACTTGTTCAAGCTTTCTTAATGTTTAAATCTCTTTTGATGTTGTTTGAGCTTATCTTGCATTTTTTTTTGTTTGATTTTGGTGCTGGAATAATCTAATGTTTTTTTGACAGTTTTTTTTGTTTTTGTTTTAAGCATATTTTAGATTGCTCCAGATTTCGTTATGATCGTTTGTTTTAGTTTTTTTAATAAGGCGTTAAAGAGGCTTGCACTAAAGGCATGATTCTTAATTTTTGATTATGTGTTTTTAAATAAATAGCATGTTTTTAAATAATGATTCTTATTTGAGATATTTTGATTGGTGTTTGAATTTATTTTGTAATAAGACAATAAGTTTTTTTTTTTTGTTAAAGATTTTGAAAGCATGTTGATCAATTTGATTCATACAAATATGTTTTTGGCATATAGATATTAAAAATGTCAAGTTATGAATTAAAATAGCATGAATATATTTGGTATTTAGCTTTAGTAGTTTTGAACTTTGAAACTTCATGTATGTTATTGATGATTTGATGTTATTTATTAATTTTTTGGATTCAACTATACTTAGTATTGGTAATGTAGTTTGTGAGGACCAAAAGTAACATGTTTCAGAAGCCTAAGAGGTTAGTTTTGGGTTTAACATTAGGCTGAGAATTTATAGGTGGAGTTCAGTTTCTTCATGTTCTTAGGAAGAACATTGACATAGCGCTATGATTTAGACCAACCTTGTTTCAATTCTTTGCACTAAACAATTTGGGCAACTTGAATAGTAGATAATATAGGGTTTATTTGCATCAAGAACAAGTTTCTAGTGATTTTAATCTTAGAGATTTGGTTTTGAACTGAAACTTATTTTGACAAAATCATGTTGATTCTTTTATTAGTAAAAGACTTTAACAAGATGGAATTTACACATTTAGGAAGGGAGAACAACCAATTTGCTGATGCTTTAGCAACTTTGGCTTTCGTGGCTCAAATTAACTGTGGGGACCGAGTACAACCAGTATGCATAAGAATCAGAAATTCCCTTACGTACTAATACTCAGTAGAGGAAGAATCAATAAGAAGTCTTGGTACTTTGAAGTAAAGAAAGTTGTCCAATATTGAGAGTATCCTAAGGGGCATCTAAGTCAGATCAGAAGAGATTGTAAAAAATGGTTTGGATGGAAAGGTTTTGTATAAAAGATTGTTTGATAGAACTCTTTTGAGATATTTGAACAAAGAGGAAGCAAGAAAAGCATTGCATGAAATACATGGTAGGATATGTGCTACACACATAAATGGACATATGATGACTAGACAGATCTAAGAGGTGAGTATTTTTGGATGACCATGGAGAAAGATTGCATAGATTACATGAGGAAATACCTCAAATGCTAAATACATGGAGATAAGATTAATACACCACTAGTTTCTCTATTCAATATGATGTCACCTTGGACATTTACAATGTGAGGATTAGATGTTATTAGGCCCATTAATCTAAAAGCTAGAAATGAACACAAATTCATCTTAATAGCAATTGATTACTTTATTAAATGGATCGAACCATGTTCATACATGCATGTGACTTATAAGGTTATTAAAAGGTATTAAGAGGGAGTTAATTTATCGATATGGGCTACCTGAAAGAATAGTCATAGAAAATGCTCAAAATTTCAATAGCAAAACAATCATCGAATTATGTGCTAAATTGAAGATCAAGCATTCAAATTCATCCTCGTATAGGCCAAAGATTAATGGAGTTGTAGAAGCCGCTAACAAAAACTTAAAGAAGATTATCTAAAAGATGGTAATCACTTATAAAAATTGATTGGCTCCCTCATGCTCTCCAAGCATACAAAATAACAGTAAGAACATCAACTAGTGTGATGCCCTATTTACTGGTATATGGAATGGAGGTTGTTATGCCTCTAGAAGTGGAAATCACATCATTAAGAGTATAGATGGAGTCTAGTCTAGAAAAAATGGTTGGGCAAGGATAAGATATGAGTAAACATGATCAATGAAAATGGACCAGCAACAATTTTCCATCACCAGTTGTACCAGAAAAGAATGGCTAAAACACATGACAAGAAAGTTCGAACAAGAACATTTAGAGAATGTGATCTGGTGTTAAGAAATATTATCGCATTACCTAACAAAGATCATAACAAGTGGGCACCAAAATATAAAGGCCACTACATAGTAAAAAAAAATTCTTAAAATGAGCTCTGATCCTAACTAACATGGATAGAGAAGATGTAATTAGGCCTGTGAATTCAGATTCTATAAAGAAATACTTTGTGTAACTCGTTCTCATCAAATAAAACAAAATTAGGCCAATAATTCTCTTTGCCTATACCCTTTTTATCGTAAATAAACAACTTGCATGATCTCATTGGCTCACAATGTTTTTTTTAGAAATCCCTTTTCTTAAATGTTCTTAGGACTTTTGACCAATTTTGGCTTTAAAGGAAAGGTGATATGATGTTTGTTTAAAATGATATCTTGACATTTTTTTCATTAAAGCAATTCTCACTTCGAGGTGATGACAATTTATTTATATCATATACTTGAGTTGTATTTTTACTTATATGCATAATTATAAGTAGTAAGATTCACTCGCTGTCAAATTGAATCTTATTCTAAACCATTAGATTGGATAAGAACATATTTATCAATTTCTAATTGTTTGTGCTTGAAAAGAAGAAAGGCCATATCTTTGTTTTTCCATCACATTCTAAAACATATCCCTTGCGGTATTTATTTGAACCTAAATAAGCTTTTCTTCTTAAGAAAACCTGACTATGATCACACCCCACATTGGAGGTCATATGAAAATTTCAAAGATCAAGGTTGATCCTAACTAGGATAACACCTCTCATACTGTGGGAAGGGGCAAGCAGAATATTCAAGAGTAAAACCAAAAGAAGTTATAAGAAAGCCAAAGAGCTAGAGAAATTCAAAATATCAGGGGGCATGCTCAAATAAAAAGAAACCCAATCAAGGTCAAAACAAAATTGGAATGCCTTACCAAAGCAATCAAGATGGGTAAAGCATAGAAGCAGGATGAAAGATATAAGGAGCTGAGAGCAATGATTATAAGTCTACAAACCTTAAAATACATTTTGAGCCTATGAATCCTTTTCTTTCATAACCCAAAGTCATAACTTACATTATGTGCCTTTATAAGCCTTATTTTATTAAGCAAACAAACAATTTTGATTGACAAATTACATCTTCAATAATTTCATCATAATTATTGCATCATGAATAAAACTATTTGTCATTATCCATAAAGATAAAATAGGATGCAAGAAACTTTTTACCACACTTTTATTCTGGTCATCTCATTACATGCCTTTAAATACCATTTATTTTCCTTTTCCCAAAAAGCACGGTGAATTGCTTAAATTAAAAGATGTTATTTTTAAACAAACATCTAAATCTCTTAAGTTTTTAAAATCAGAAAAAAGTCAAAAATATGACAACCATTATGGATAATGATTTTCTTCTACGAGAATCAACACAATAAAGGAATACTTTTGAAAAGTATCATTTACTTAAGCCATAAAAATAAACACATTTAGAAAAATACAGTAAAGAAGTAAAATTCTTCCCACAACAATCAAAAGGTCGAAGGGGCATTTTGTTTCAAACTCTTCTGGATGACCTTCTTTAGCAATAAAATGATTTTCCTCAAAGTTGTGGATTCAAAAGCTCTAAAATTCACTAAAGACATGGTGAGTTATAAGCAAAAACCTACATTCCAGCTCAAGTAGGTTAGAAGCCAAACAATCAGAAAGATTAAAAAAGTTTATAAAAAGAGGGGGCCTGTATTTCCAACAAGGTAAGAATGAATGTATATCATCTTATCCCAAATCATTGCATGATGTTTTTACAGAAATTTCCTAAAAAAATAGCAAGATTCTGAGACTAACAAAGCTCTCACAAATGACAAGAAGTCCAACATGGGCAATCCAAAGAAAAACTAAGAGATGGTCTACCTCAAAAAAGGAAGGAATCTCACTTCCAACCCTATCATTAGGAATCTCTAAATTTAACCCTGCCATCAGGAAGTCCAACCCTTCTATCAGAAAAGATAGGTATCAACCCTGTAATTAAGAAGCAATAAGAAATTTAACCCTGCAATTAGAATGTCTAACCTTGACATCAGTAAAGTACAAACATCAGCCCTGCCATTAGGAAACGCATAAGTTATTTTTTACACCACAAGTAGGCTACCTGAACACAAGCCTCGAGCATGTTACCTAATCACGAACAACGAGCTGGTTGCCTAAACAGATACTATGGGCATGTTACTTGATCATGAACCACGGGCTAGTCATCTAAACAAAGACCATTTGTGAGAAATTCTAGATATTTTCACACCACAAGCAAGCTACTAGAACACAAACCACAGACAAGTCATTCGATCAAACACCACGGGTAGGTTACCCGATCATAAGCCATGAGCTAGTCACCCGAATAGAGAGCATTTGTGAGAGATCCTAGATATTTTTCACACCATGTGTAGACTACCCAAACACAAGCCACAGGCAGGTTACCCGATCACGAACCACGGGCTAGTCACCCGTGTAGAAACTATTTGTGAGCGATCTTAGATACTTTTTATGAAACCTTTGAATAAATCTACACGGAATGGAAAATAAATATTTATCCGATATAGTAAATTGAATATTTACCTTAACGGGGATGGTATTGGATTTTTGATATTATTATAGAAAATTATGTTTATGTACATATCGGTATAAATATTATGACATAAATGTAAACCTACAAGGATAGTGAATTAAATATTATACTTTTTAGCATGTGAAATTTATACAGGGATTAAATATTTCCTCTTAACTTGATATTATATATCATTCCATTCCAAACTTATCAAAAATTTCCTAAAGGAATCGTATTACTATGATTAATGGACTTAATGTGTCATGGAAGGTAGGGTGTTACACTTTTCACACCATAGACAGACTACCCGAACACAAGTCATGAGCAGGTCATCTTATCAGAAACCATGGGTAGGTTACTTGAATAAAGACCATTTGTGAGAGATCTTAGATATTTTCACACCACGGGCAGGCTACTTAAACATGAGCCATGGACAAGTCACTCGATTAGAGGCCATGGGCAGGTTACCTAATTACAAACCATGAACTGGTCGCCCAAACAAAGACCATTTGTAAAATTCTTTTCTTTTTCACAAACACAGGCAGTTCACTCGAACACAGACTACTCTGTCTTTGAGATCATCACTTGGTAAAATGACCAGGTTGACAAGAACTTTGTTTTCACACCTCGGACAGGTCGCCCAGATTTAATCACCTTCTCATTTTGTTATGGCTTCATGGTTATTCCTTCTCTAAACCTGTAAAGTTATTTCTTTTCTTTACAGACTTACCTCATAATGCCCTTTCAAGAAAAGACTTCAAACTATAAGTATTGTAAAGAGGAGACAACTACTGTAACCTAATTTTAGATCCCCTAAATCGTTTTATATATATAACTTTGATTATTTTATTCTATATTTTTTCTTGATTTTTTTATTATTAAAAAACTTATATGTATATGCGCGCGCGTGTGCGTGTGCGTGTGCGTGTATTCGACATATTGTGACAAGATAGGCTGAAGAAAGACTTGAGTTAAGACAAAGTTTAAGTTTGAAATCTTATTTGACCAAAATTAAAAGAATTAATTAAGTTTAAGATTTGATTAAACTTTTAATATGTTGAATCTACTTAATTAAGAAGTTAATTGAAGAAAATTAAGTTTTAGATGCTTAATTCGGGTCAATTCACAAAGATTGAAAGAATAAGGACTTGATTGAAAATTTGAGGAACCAAATTGGTGCAAATAGGGGTTCAATTAAAATAAATTAAAAGTTTAAAGGCTGACGGAGGGTTAAAATTGAAGATTTTTATGACTAAGGTTTAAGGATCAATTGGGACTAAAATTGATCAAAGTAGGGGCCGATTTGAAAGAAATTAAAAGTTCAGCTTTTATTAGGGATCAAATTGAACAAATTAGAAACTAAGGACTAATTTGAAAAGGACAGTCGAATTAGATTAAGCAATTAGAAATTTCCAGGGGCATGATTCTATAGATTAAAAAGTTTAAGCTAATTAGGGGCACGTGTAATGGAATTGAAACAATAAGGACCTAGATTGAAGTTTGCCAAATACCAAATTAAAAAAAAAAACAACCCTAATTTATAGGATTTAGACAAAACAATATCATATAGGATATTGTGCATTCTTCTTCTTCAATTTTGGATGATCGAGTAGGCACTTTCAGGCAAATGAACGTGACAACTCTGACCACCTCTTGTACTCCAACATTAAGCGATCGACAGAGGAGTTTCCCCTCTTCATGGTGATGCCATCATTTTTTTTTATGTTTGTACCCCATTCGCCACATGGAAGCCCTCAACTTATTTTCCTAGTTCAGCTTTGACTGATTCAGAAATCTCGATAGTTTTTCGTCCAACTTTGAATCAATGGAAAAGGAGCTACGGGTGTCCAAATGAGGTGTGGCTTGATTCTAGTTGATGAAAAACATCTCCTCTACAATGTCCATAGCTTGTTTGGTTCTAATAACCTATCATCTGCTACGATTAAATAGAGAAAAAAGCACCCCTGGTCAGCCATTTTTGGACTAGTTTCAACTCTTTTTTCCTAACTCTTTCTAGAAACTCCTAAAGGTTGTTAGGGATCTAGAAACAACAAAAACTAGGAGAGAGAGAGAGAGAAAAGAATCTCTAACATAATGGGAGATGTGAATCCTATATATACTAGTTTTAAAATACCACTAAGGGGGAAATTGTTTGGTAACCTCTGGTATGTGAAATGCTATAAGAAGGAAAGAAAGGGCAAAATAAAAAATAGGGAGATACACAAGAAAGAAAAACATAGAAAAAAAAAGAAAAAAAAGATAACAATCTTTAGGCTTTTGGAATAGAAAGGGAGAAAGAAGATGTCAAGGAGGAAGGAAGAGATTCTTGGTCATTTGAAGCTCGAATAAAAGCTAGGAATCTAGCTGGTAAGCAACAAGGAATCGAAAGGAAACCTATTGCTCCCATTTTTTTAATCCATGTTATAGTTGTTATTCGATAATTTAGTGCTCTATTTTAGATGCTTTTAAGATTTTATTTTATTTTGGGTATTTCTAGTATTTTTTTAGTCATTTTTATGTTCTTTTTATGTATGTTTTTCTTGTTATTTAGGTCTTTTTTTGGGCTATAACTGCCATAAGTTTATGTATTTGTAGCCTAGGATGTGTGTTGGATTAAAGCTTTTAACTTGTTAGATTTCTAGATGTTTTTGTTGGGAGGGTTTGAATGACATTGTTACATTGATTTTTCTGTTTTTTTTTCTAGTCCGTTTAAATCATGTTTCTTGCCTTTTGAGTTTTGCTTGAGTTTTGTGTAATGATAAAGTGTTTGGTTTGGATCTAGATTACATAAAATGTAGGTTGCTTTAGGTTGATATTTTTTAAACTTAGATTTTTTTTGCATGATTATAATGATTTATTGTTTTTACTAGTTTCTATTTGATTAAAGTATGTTTAGTTTTGATTATGTGTCTTGGTAGAAGTAAGAAAACATATTTTAAAGGTAAAAAATTCTGGGTTTTGCTAGGGTTTTCTTGGCATTTTTTGTCATCCGATGAACATTGCCAATGTACTTGTTATAGAGCTTGTTTTGATTCAATCTTGTTTTCTACAAGTTCATATATCTTTTTTTAGTAATTAATCTAGAACTTTCATGCATCAATAACATGTTTTTGTAAGTTTAATCTTAGGGTTTTGGTTCCGAATCGAAACCTATTCTTGATAAAATCGTGGTTATTTAGTTATAATTGAGGTAAACTGACACATGATTTTTAATCTATATTGGTTTGCACACAAAACCGTGCCTTTTATTGTTTAAAATTTGGTCACCTTCGTGTTTTGTGTTGCTAAGTTCATAAAGAACATTCATCATGTTCTTCATTTGATTGTGCGTTTGATTTTTTTTTTGTGAATTTTTTATGTTTTTTAACTTTGATTTGTTTTGGTTTTGGTTAGTTTTTCGGGTAAACTCTTGTTTTTTTATCGAGTTCATTGTCGAACCAACACTTCGAGTTGACTTGGACGGGTCAATTATGGTTCAATTTGTAAGGCTTTATTTGGCTGACTTGACTTTTTGTTAAGGCTTTTCTGGTCTAAGGGTTTATTTGGCAAACACACATTTAGACCTATTTTGACAATTTTATGTTTTGAATAAAAGAGGTTCTACCAAACAGACCCCTAAATAATTTCAAAAAATCTAAAAAAATTTATGGACCTCTTTTAATTTTTTTTAGTCCTTTGTATTTTTTAGGCCTTTTTATTTAATGTTGGGATAATAAACTTGTATCGTAAAAAACTGACCTGGTATTAAAAATATTTACCTTTCCTCGGAAAACTCCAAATTTGTTTTATGAAAATTTCTTATAAAAAAATAAGCTGGAAGGAGTGAATGTTGGGTGGTGGTGGTAGAGTTGTGTTTTATTGGACATTAAAGAGTATCCTTAAACCAATTTATATTTCAATCAAAACTATTTTTCTCTTTGAGCAATTTTAAGAATACAACCTTCCACATCAGTGAATTAGAGAAAGCATATCTCTTTAATTATTAGATTAACTCTTTGGGATTAGTGTTGTGTAGCTACTTTATCTTTTTTTATCACCACTACCATAATCACTTCTATTATTATTATTATTAATATTATTGATGAAATTAATTTTTTAATCTTTAGTATTTTTATTTTAAAATAACACATTAAAGAATTTAAATTTCATTTTGATTTCATTTTAATATTCTAAATATAATATCAAAATTAAATTTATCATTTTGATATGATACCTACCTTTCATTTCTAGTATACGTAGACTACATCAACTTCTCTTTGCCACACATCAATGTCCTCATTGATAAAATGCTCATTCAGGGTAAAATCCAGAAAGCTGCTAGGATTTGTCGTGAGTAGCTAAGATATTGAAGTTGACCTTGATAAAGTAAAAGCAATTTAGGTCATGCCAACTCCTAAAATAGAAAAAGAAGTAAGAGGGTTTTGGATTGTTTGAATTACATTGCTCGATTTATATCTCAAATGATAGTAATTTATGAGACAATCTTTTGATTCCTTCAATAGAAAAATCTTGGTGTATGGAATGAGGAATGCCAAGAAACGTTCAATAAAATCAAGCAGTATTTGTAAAATCCATATTTGTCAATGCCTCTCATGCCAAACAGACAATTGATTCTATATCTAACAAGAACCAAAAAAGTAATGAGATGTGTACTCGGGCAACATGATAAGTCTAGTAGAAAAGAGAGAGCAATCTATTATCTAAATAACAAGTTCATATATTACGAAGTCGTATATATAATGGTAGAGAAGTTTTGTTGTGCACTTGTATGGGCTGCAAAACGACTTCGATAGTACATGTTGTGTTATATTACATGACTAATTTTAAAATTGGATCCTGTCGGATATATCTTTGAAAAGTTGTATTTATCATAGCAAAATAGCAAGATAGCAAGTGATGTTAGCTGCACATGACATAATATACAAGACAAGAAAAGTCGTGAAAGAAAGTGTTATCGCCGATCATTTGGTAAACAATATAATTAAAAATTATAAGCATTTGGATTTTGATTTCCTAGATAAAGATATGCTAGTAGAAGAAAAAGAAGAAGAACCAGACTAGTGGACAATGTATTTTGATGGAGCAGTAAATGTATAAGGCAATAGGATAATTTCACCTAACAGGAAAAAAAAAAAGCAATACCCTGTTTCGATCAAGCTACAGATTGAATGCATAAATAATACAACTTAGTATGAAGCTTGCATCCTCAGATTAGAAGCTATATTAAAATTAAAGATAAAGAAACTTGATGTCTGTGGCAATTCAATGCTAATAATCTACTAACTGAAAGGAGAATGACAAATGAAAGATAAGAAGTTGAGGTCATATTAAGAATATTTTTCCAATCCAGCAAAAGAATTTAATGTGATAAAATTCACTCATATTAAAAAGAGAAAAAAACCAATTTGCTAATGTTTTGGTCAATTTAGCTTTTATGGCCAAAATTGATTATAGGAATAGAGTGCAACCTATAAATATTAAAGTAAGAAATTATTCGGCTCACTATTGCTTAATCGAATGAGAAGTGGAAGGGAATTCATATATATATGAAATCCTTGTGAAGGTTAGTCATGGACTATTACCTCAATGCAGAAGTGTTATACAAGAGGTCGTTTTATGGAACATTTTTGAGATGTTTGGTTGGGACAAAAGTAAAAAAAGCTCTCTAAGAAGTTCATGAAGGGATTTGTGAAACTTATGTTAATGGACATATGATGACCAGGTAAATACAGACGTCAGCATATTTTTGGATAACCATGGAAAAAGATATTATAGAATACATCATAAAATGCCATAAATAGTAGGTGTATAGTGATAAGATAATGCGCCTTCAGCTCCTCTATTTAATTTGAAATCTCCATGATCATTTGCAATGTGAGGAATTGATTTAATAAGGTTTTTCAATCCAAAAGCCAACAACAAACATCGGTTTATCCTAGTGACCATTGACTACTTCATAAAATGAGTGATGCTGCTAAAAGTAAAAATCTCATCTCTAAGGGTACTAATGAAATCAAAACTTGAGGAAGCTAATTGGGTCAAGATAAGATACGAGTAGTTAAATCTAATTAGTGAAAAGAGGTTAGTTGCAATTTGTCATCATCAGTTGTATCAACAAAGAATGGTTAAAGCATATAACAAGAAAGTCAGACCTAGAGTATTTTGAGAAAGAGATCTAATGTTGAGAGAGATCTTACATCTACCTAACAAAGATCAAAATAAGTTGGCACCCAACTACGAAGTCCTATATATAGTGAAGAAAGCATTCTCCGGGAGAGCTTTATTATTGATAAAAATGGATTGAGACGAGTTGCCTAGTTCTGTGAACTCTGACTCTATAAAGAAATATTATACATAGTGTACTCATCTTCTTTAAATCAATAAAGTTAGGTTATTCATTCTTGTTACATCTTGTGTATTTTTCAAATGATCTTAAAAGGCTCAGCAAAACAAAAAAAAATTTAAAATCATTTTATCTTAAATAAAGGTTTTCAATATTCTACTTTGGCTAATGATTTTAATAAAAATCAATGATCTGTCAAAAGCAACAATTTACCTAGTAACTCCCTAGGAAATGGCTCAATACCCATAAACCCAAAGGGATGACCCAACCATCAAAGTTTGTTATTCAAAAGCTACATGAAACAAAGAATAAGAAGTTTTGACGAGTCATAAACTAGCAAAACAATTCCGTACAAATTTCTAAGGTAATGAGGTAAAAATTTATCAGTCTTAACCAATCTTACTTGAAATGAGGTTCATTTGAGTTAGATCTTATAATTGTTATTTAGAAAATCTAATATCCTCTCATACTTTTATAATGTAGGTGTCATATTGATGTTCCTGAAAGTAAAACACTCATAATTTGGATCCCAAAAATTTAGTAAGGCTTTTATAGCCATTACTTGTACTGAAAGCCTTATTAGTTGTGCAATCCTTCCATATCTCCTATTAAAGAGAGTTTCATCAACGTACCTCATGATGGGTAACAGTTTCTCCAGTTCATTTAACATGTGATTTATCTGGCAATCCACTAGTATCAATTCTTAGATAGTTTTCCTCAACTAATTGTGTCAGCTCAGATTCTTGCCCCAATTCTTGAAAAGTTGATTATTTTATGGAAGTCATGATTTCAGTTCAAAATCCTATAATACAAAACTAGCATAGTCAGGCTTGTCTTGATGCAAATTATAGGTAGCACATATAATATGAGGACATGTTCTATACATTAACTGGTCATGGGTAGGTTTTCTAACTAGTCGCAAAAGAGTCTCAATTATGCCTATTGGCAGTCTTTATAAAGATAGTATGAGGGTGTTACAGGAAATGGTTAAGGCATGTATGTCCATCATTACCAAGCAGACACTCAAATATGAGTTAATTGTTTCACGCATTTAAACTTTAACCAATAGTCATAAGGCAGACCACTAATCCCCCGCATAACCTAAAAGCTTGTGTATGCTTTAAAAAATTTAAAGCAGGTGATGCATGAGACATTAATCCATAACTAATATACAAATGCATGTGCAATATATATATATATAATGCATGTTGATAATAAAAATGATAGATAAAAGCAGTAAAAATTTAAAGCATAAAAAGAAAGTGTGTGGGATTCCCTAGTGGAGTCACCATTATGCCACACATGTGCGGCATTGCAGCAAACATCCTCCAAATTCGAGATCTTTTGGTGTTGCAGATGGAAATAACAAGGAATTCTTATCCTTTATCAATAATAATAAAAAAAAGAAAATTGAAGTTGTCACCTAGTATTTTGGTCACTAAAAACTCTAAATAGTCTCATAATGTGGATAAGAAAACTAGTTGCATAAAGGAAAGTATTAGCATCCCTAGTATACCTTACATAAGAAATCTGCATTGTTTATTTATCTAATATAAACTAAGATAATGTTGTATTTTCTAACTAATGGTATATTAATGGTTAAAGTCGATCCACACTATGTTGTTTCTTCTAATCATTGGTCTACCTAATAATTAAAGTCAGTTTATATTGGTAGAGTAGATCATAGATTTAAGTGTTAAACTTAGATGTTCTAGAGTTAAAATATAAAAACAAAAGAATTATTTTTTATTTAATATTATAAATATATCTTACGTATAAATTTATAATCTCGTATATTAAAAAAATAAAATAATATTTTATTTTTTTTAAAATATAATCATAAGCTGGTTAAGAAAGAAAAGATAAAATGTTTAAAAGATTGATCTCCCACCATAAGCATTGTTGATCTACATTGTCGACGTAGGGAGAAAGAAAAAAAAAAGAAGCATTTCTAATACAGTAGGTCAAATGCCCTCCTAGCCATCAAAAAGTGTAATACACCATTCATAACTTGATTTGCCCACCTGTGTGTGCATGCCACGACTACTATTACTTTTGTATGTCGTGCTCTCACCACATGCAAGATGTATACATGCCACCACAATTTCTGGTGTTTTAATACCATTCTACAATTCAAAAATGTTATTTCTTCTTCTTCTTTATTATATAAATATTTTTTTAATATTTTTTATAATTAAAGTATTTTTTTATTTGTGCCATGTGATTATAATTGACCTATTTTAGAACATAATAAAAAAAGACAGGTCAAAACTTAATTTATCATCTACCATCTTTTTTTATTTAACACTTATATTTTAAAAGTGAAGATTAAATCTTGTTGTCGAGTTTGAATCCCAAAACATTGTTTTAAGTTTTAGTAGCCATTTACCTTTAACAATAACACACACACACACATGTATGTATGTGTGTGTGTGTGTGTGTGTGTAAATTTAACTATAAGTATAATAAGAACATTTCTATAATTAAAAATAAATACAAAACAACTTATTTCAATATAATATTTTAAAATGATTTTTATTTTCTTTTTAGAATAATCAATTTCTTATCTAAAATATTTAAAAAGTAGTTAAGATTTCTGTCAACTTTTGTTTGTTTCACCCCATTCAATTCTAAACTAGCTGGCCAAAATGTCCCTTACCACGTAGACTAAGGTTTAATGACGGACTAGATACCGCACCAACTAAAACAATCATTTATCACGAAGCAAGATAAATAATACTACAAGCAGAACTTGAAGGAAAACCAACTTAAGTGGGAAGTAAATAATGGGGATAATGGACGAAACTCATAACTTGAAGGTTTTGGGTTCAGGAAAACAAGTGATAGTCGTCCTAAGCCATGACTTTGGCACGGATCAATTGGTTTGGAAGTACTTGGTGTCTCACCTTGTTAATATTTACTGTGTTGTAATTTGTATGATATATAATATGGGTGTTGGTACGTACCACTAATCCAGATTCTTTCGACTTTGAAAGATATTCAACTGTTGAAGGATATGTTACTCGTCATATTAGAAGAACTTCTTCACTTTTTTTCTGGCATGATTGGGGCCATTGCCTCTGTTAATTACTCGCGCTGACCTCTTCTCCAAAATCATCATGCTCTCGGTGCCACTCCAGCTACAAAGCCTGGTGCTCAGGGTTAGCTCCGCTAGTGGTAGGTGGCATGGACTCGGTGGTGGTGCAAGAATTCAGTCGAACCTTGTTTTAGCATTGCATCCCAGCAATTCTCAAGCATATTTGCTATGACATCACCATGTGATAATATTAATGTGTAATTAATTTTTTCTTTCTAGTGTTTTTGCACTTGTCATGCAACACCTAGTAAGGACACTTTTTCGTCAAATCAATGTATAATTCTTGTTTTTTTATGTTTTATTTTGTTTGATAAATGCATCGTGCAACATTATAAAAGTATTTTTTATTATTAAAATATGTTAAATTAATATTTTTTTAGGATGTTTTTTTTATATGATTTACAACTCTATATTAATAGCCATATAAAATTATTTAAAAAATATTAAACTATATATATAAAACTTGCATTTTCATTCTAAATTTGAAACTTCCTGGCCTCTTTTATTTAATGAATCTGCAGTATCTCAACAGATTCATTAGCCAACTAATCACAGCTAATACCTCCAAAATGTCATATTCTGAAAACTAAAAAAAGATGGGTCAATGCCACATTGTTCATCACTAACCATGGAAACAAAATTTGAGAACTTATGTTTATCATGTAAATTACAAGAAGGCAACATGCAACCCTATAAATGAAGGTAGGTTCTTCATCGAGGGACCACTTGATTCATGTGTCATCCAACAGCAAACTAATACCGAACTCTCTTCAAGCAGCAATAATATTTGATTTATTTGATACTTACCTTCAACTGATCATTGTTTCTCAATTCCATTTGAACCGTCTATAGATGTCAATAATGGAGAAGAACCTCAATGCACGAAAGACAATTAAGAGGGTATTTGAGAGTGTGGTAGTGGTTATTTTTTAAAGTGATTTTTCGTTTGAAAATACATTAAAATAATAATTTTTTTTATTTTTAAAAATTATTTTTAACATAAACATATTAAAATGATATAAATATATAAAAAAATTAATTTAAAAAAAAAACAACAATCAACATTGAGATAGCTAATTAGTTAGCAGGATAGAGATCACTCAAAGTTTGACTAATTCCAGCTATTATTAACAACTCCCTTCACATCCTAGAGAGTGATGGAGCACCGTTCATGGACGCATACTTCAATTGGGATGGTTTTTTTAATTAAAAAAAGACTTCCTTGAGCTTTGGACTTATAAGAGAAAAGAATGTGGGAGTAGAAAAAACGAGAAGGATAAGTAATATGGGTCTACTTTCGTTGGTCCTCATCTCATTTCCTTTTACTTTACAGGAAAGACTTTGCATAATGGATATAAGGTATCTAGTTATTGTATTTGTCATAACCTGAACCCCAAAAAAAAAACATTATATATATATATATATATATATATATATATATATATATATAGAAAATCCATAAAAATAGAAATATAAAATCCAAAAATATTTTTGGGATATGGGGAGATAGACCTCTAAGCTACAACATCCCAAAATACCAAAATAATAGCCAAATCGGGATATTTTGACAAGATGGGATGAAGAAAAAAATAGAGGTTGAAATCTAAACTTGATCAAAATTAGAATAATTAATTAAGCTTAAGGACTTAATTAAACTTCTAATTTATTTTGTGGATTCAATTAAAGACTCAATTGAAGAAAAATCAAGTTTGGAGACCTAATTCGGGTCAATTCGTAAAGATTAGAAGATTATGGATAAAATTGAAACTTTGAAATGTCAAATTGGTAAAATCAGAGGTTCAATTGCAAGAAATTTAAAGTTTGAAAGGTAGGGGCAAATTAAAAAAATTCAAGATTATGCAAAAGACGCGCAATATTGGGGTTTGTACTAAACTTTTTAAGGGAATAAATTGAGGAAAACCAAAGTTTAAGACTTAATTGGGGATTAAATTGAACAAATTAAAAAACAAGGGCTACTTCGTCAAAGGCACCAGACGTGGAGGATCTCAATGGATTTTCCACAGGGGCCTAATTGCATAAAAGTACTCAGTTTTGTCTTAATTAAAGATGTTTAAGTTTAAATTGAAATAACAGAGACTAATTTAAAATTTACCGAAATCCCAATTAGAAATCCCTAATTTTTAGGGTTTAATTAGACGACATGTCACCCGCTTTTAATGAAGAAATTGAGTGACATGTCGTATATATTTATTTTATTATCTTCCTCGGCACATAAGGTTGATCGAGTTGCTATATTTAAGTTAATGAATGTAGCATCTTCGACCACTTCATGGACTCCAACCACCACCATTCAATAGAGGAGTTTCCATTCTACAAGTTTGTGCCACCTTTATTTGACGTTTGTACCCCCACTTGCCATGTGGATGCCCTCGACTTTTGTGATAGGGTTGTCTTGTCTGATTTAGTTAAAATTAGCGGTGTGACACCTAACTTTGGATCAATGGTGGCAAAGCTACAAGCCACCAAATCAATCATGGTTTGATCCTAGTTGAAGAATGACACCCTCTCTACAAGATCTATAGCTTAATTGGCTTCAAGAACCTCTCATTTGCCACAATTAACTTATGGAAAGTGCACCCTCAATCAGCCATTTTCGGCCAAGTTTCAGTTATGAAATTCCTAACTTTTTCTAGAAGCTCCAAGAGTTTGTCAAACATTTAGAGAGCAGGAAAACAAAAGAACAAGAGATAAAAATTGTATCCTAACAAAAAGAACCAAAAAATAGGAAAGAATCTCCTATAATCTAGTTTTGAAAAACCACTTTCAAACCTACAAATGGTTTTACAACTACCTGCCTTTTGAGCCTATAAAAGAAAAGGAAATCATAAAGAGGAAGGAAGAGGAATCACAGAAAGAAAATGGAGAAAAATTTACAAGATTAGATTACCAAAAATCCCTTGATATAAAGGTTATGAAATATTGATAAGAAGTGGAAAGAAAGAGATAAAAGACAAAGCTCTTGAGTCCGAGAGTGAATCAGAAGTACCAAAGGACTAGAAACTTAAGGAAAGAGCAAGAAATTCCAAGCAAATGAGATAACATTGTTAATGCATTCCTTAAACTTTGATGAGAGGGTAAAACTCAATGAGCACACCCCTTCTCCTTTCATTCTGCTTATTAGATTTTTATATTAGATGTTCATTATGCATTTCCTTTTCAGCTATTTGTTAGTTTCAATGCATTTGGTACCTTATTTAATCTTTTTCAAATGACTAGTTGTGACATGATTTAGTGTGTGTATGTTTTATTTGAAACTTGTTTGAATTATTCAGTTTGTTCATTGAAGTGTTAAATGTTAGTATAAAATGATGTTTTGTAGGCTTTGATGTTAGGTTAATCATTATTATTATTTTTGAATTTATGGTAATAAATTTTAGGTATTGAAATTGTTGTGGTTTAAGTTATTTTAAGTTAGCCTATTGGGTTTGTTAAAGATGTGGGCATATTGTTTAAGTTTCAAGACAATGATTTTATTCAATAAAACAATGTTTTTGCCTAAGAAAATGTTATTTTTGCTTATTGTCTTTAGTTTGTTTTACTTAATGATTTACTTTTAATTTTTTTTTTTCTTTCTGTTTTAATGATATAAGCAAGTTGTTTGGAACATGTTTAAGTTTTGGTTGCTAAGTTTAGGTTGTTTTCTAGGCTCTTTATACCTCTTTTCTAGGTTTTACCCTTATTAGATACTTTTGGGTTAGATATACTTTTATGAGTTGATGTTCTTGCCATGAACTTTGCTTTATGTGATTGATTTCAATGTTATTTTGGTTGATTGATGGTTTTTACATATACATGCATGATTACTAATCCTTAATATAAGGTTTTAGCATAAAAACATTGATTTAATGGCTTTGATGTTCGTTTCTTCTTCTTCTTTAAAAAAAAATCAAATAATCATGACTTTTGTTTGATTATCATGATAACCCAACTCCAAGATCTTGTTTGAATGTTGATTTCACATATGTCTATGCTTTCAATTGGATGTAATATGCTATTTTTTTTCAATTCATGTTTTTAGGTTTTATCTTTATGTTCTTCATTAGATTCAAACCAAAAATCTCATTTCATCTTCTAATTCTTGTTTTTGTTGATGGACTTTGTTTATGAGTTTGGACCTTTAGGTTAGGAAGCTCATCCCACGTGGTTGGGCTAAGTCCATTCTCCATAAGGTGTCGTTTGGCATATTCTTTATCAAAGGAAAAAATGTTTTTTTAGTTCTTAAGACATGTTTTAAGGTCGTGTTTGGCAAACATGTCATACTAATTTTTCTAACAATGTTTGATTTCTCATTTTTTATGTTTCTGTCAAACATGACCGAAATAATTTCTAAGAACTTTGAAGAAATTCAAAGACCATTTTAAATTTATTTAATATTTGGGTTGTAAATTTATATTGTAAGATATTGATCCAATATTAAATATACTTGTTTTTTTCTTCAAACTTTCATAAACATAAATATAGTTATTGGAGCATCAAAAAGATATATATTCCTAAGAAATAGACTATGGAGAAGGATGTTTAAAATATTTATAGTTGCAATGGTTATATAAAAGAAATCATAATAATTACTAGCATATCATATTTATATTTTATAATTTTTTTTATTTTATAATCAAACCAGCTTAAATTTTAAACCTGAAAAAAAAAAGTTAATTATTTTTGAATTAAAATATTTGTTGGCATGCATTACATAATATTTATTTTATTATTGAAAAAAACATAAAAGTTTCCTATAATAACATAGTATTAAAAATATTTATTTTATTTTTTTGTGAGAATCAACATGTTTTATTAAAGTAAAAAGAGATTAAAAAGGATGACAACCAACATAAAAAAATACATAACAAACTGGATAACCAAAATATTTATTTCAATTTCTAGCAATGCTTATAAAATAATTGAATAATACACATGTCAACAAAACTCATACACACATGTATGTAAAATGGTTGTTGCATTGAGTGTATCTTTGTGCAAAACAAGTTCTAGTAGAGTACTATCATCTTCAACTTCATCTTCTTGGTCGCTTTTCATTATGTTTTCAATAATATGCTCATCATTGAACAATTATAAAATTGCCTAGTTTTTTTTTCTTAGTAGTTCAAATGGTACTAAACATTCATTGTATTATGATACTCCAACTTTTTAATTAGAACATATAATCGTTGAATGTTTACATCATTTGAGTATCGATCCAAATTATTTAAAGTCATATTATTCATAGACTTAATTTTAAAATATTAAAAATAATTTGTAATTTCTCAAGTCCATGTTCTTAAATCATTATTGTTTAACATACTTGCCAATTAACCATGAAGCAATTTTCTTAGAACTATCCTTATTACAGCAAATAACAATTGTAAGTCTTTCCTTGTCTTATTTCTTATCTTCAAGTTTCTTTGTTGCAAGAGAATTATAATGTTGTATTCTATATGGTAATTTTTCTTTATCTATATTGAAAATATCTTTCATGAGAAATTGATATACTTTCACTCTTTTAAACTGTAAATTTCTCTTCACGATCTCCATATTAACTTATCCATTTTCTTTTAAATAATGATATGTCTTGATGTCATGTCTTGATTTAAAATACTAGTCAATTTTGAAAAATTCTAGCGTAACTATAAGGTATATCTTTTTAAAAAACTTATTTGCCTTCTTCGTGATTAGTTTTTTTAGTCATATTCACATGTTTTTGGTATTGATCAAACTACTCACACAAAATCTTCTCTTGCTCCAAGAACTTTGTAGTTCTATGTTGTTTCGCATCATCTTTTTTAATATTAGATGATAGATCCTCTAATGACCTCTTGATCATATTTAATATTTTTACTTGGCTTGCTTGCAATTTAAACTTTTCTAACATCTATTATTGCAATTGTTTTTTTATTGCAAGTTTGGATTTTCTATATTATACTTGCACAATGTTTAATTCATTTCACCTCTCATTGTTTTCTTTATCTTTATGCCTTTGATGATAAGAAATCATTGTGTTTAGTTTTACCTTTTATGATACTATATATTTTTTTTTTATAGATTTTTTATTTGACTTACTTAATATGCATGAAGTATAATTTTAGTTTGTTACAAAAAAGGATAAATCCATTATTTCTATTTAATAAGACTAATTACATTAATTAAAATGTTTTGGTTAAACAAATATATAAAACAAATTACCCTAAACATCCTATAATTTAATTACGTTTTCACTTTGCTTTTATTAATTTAAAAATTACAGTTTACATCCTGAGTAAATTAATTTTTAAATTTTTAAATTTAAATAAAAAGAATATATAATATAACATAAACAACAAAAATTTACTATTCACCAAAAAAATCAACCAAAATCTAATTTATTTCTTCTACCCCCTCTGAAAACACAATCCCTAAACCCCAAATTAATTGAAATCCCGTTGGCATTCAAGCAAATCAAAATCCACTGGAACCATCAACCTCCCTGCATAGTACCCCAGTTTGTTCCACCTCAGCAGTGACCTCATTTTCCACCACAAGCAACAATGGACCCACCCTGCAATTATCCTTCTTCTTGAATGCACCAAATGTTCTTAAAGCCCTTACAATATTGTTTGTGTTTGAGTAAATTCCAGATATGGAGCGAAACACCATTGAGGAGAAAGAATTGGATTTTTTTTTTTTCCAGTGGCTTGAGTTTCATGTGTTAGCAAAGGGAGGGATAATTGTTTATAATGATAATTTTGTTATTTGCAATAATGTTTTTTAGCTATTAAATTAAATATAATGGCAAACTAGTAAATAATCTAATATTTTTTGTTGATTTTTTTTAATATTATATAAAGTGTTATGAACTTATAAAGTTCAAGAAGATGTTTTCTATAAAAAAAATTTAAATAATAGAGATAAAATGAAAAAATAATTAAATTATAAAATATTTAGTGTGATTTTCTCTACATAAAATAATAATAATTTATAATCCAGTAATTAGATAATATTCATATAATTACAGCATACAATACAAGCATTGAGTTCAACATTTTGAAAAACAAAATAAGCAATACCTTAATAAATTATCTTTTATTAATTAATGTATAAATTAAATAATTTATTGATTAAATAATGTGTTGATTATTCAAAAACTTTCACGGCTCTAAGAATATTAATTTATAGAAGAGTTTTTTTTATATATAAGTTTAAGAGATTTATCATTTTTTTATACTGCAGATAGGAATTGTTTTTCTTGATTTTGGTGCTGCCACATATTAGGTTTTGTTTTTTAAATTGATAATGACACATTATTAAAAATCAAATATGTAAGGTTTTTTAGCTGATAAGGTCAATGTTAGAAAGATTCGTAGAAGTATTTCATTAAAAATCAAATTATTTTTCTATTATGTCAATATATTTATTAAATAAATATTTTATAATAAAAATTGGATATCTTAAAATATATATAATAAGTAAAATCAGGTGTTTGATTTTTATATGAATTTATAATCGTGTACCCGTACTATACCATGGAGCCTTTTTTTAATTAAAAATGATGTTTAGCTTGCACAAACCTGTTTTATAAAAGAAAAAAAAAATGCAACTCAAGTAATAGACAACTAGATCAAATAAGTTAGTTTTATTTTAATTAAATAATTAAAAAAATATTGGCAATGAAAACAAATTGACTAAATAAAAAAAAGTGATAATGATAACCTAAAAAAAGATTTTTGTAAGGAAAAAAAACGAATAATATAGCTCAATTTTTAACCCATTAAATACAAAAGGATAAAATTGAGAGAAAAAAAGGGCTCGAGTTAGCATGATAAACCTTTAACTTGGGTTAACTCGTTAAATTTGTTGTCAAAATTGGGATAACCTAGTAGAAAAGAAAACTTAAAATTCACACAATGAAAAGAAAATAAGTAAAAAATGATGTCAACCTGAGTTAATTTTTTAAACCCTTTACCCGAGATATTAGACCAAAAATACTCTATCTAAAAAAAGCCACAAAACTTAATTCTCAAGCAATTAAATATTGAAGGATTAACCTAGAAAAAGAATATCGATTACACAAAAGGATAGAGATAAAAATAAAATGACAATTGAAAGAATAGGGATAAAACTGAAATACAAAATAAATTTTATTGTTGATTGAAGGGTGAATTGAAAAAAAAAACTTAATTGAACAAAAGGGAAAAAAATCAAAATAATGAAGATAAAAATTGAAATGAAAAATTAAAAAAATATTGAAGAGTGAAATTGAAAAAAATAATCAATGTAACAAAAGGAAAAAAAATCAATAAAAAAATAAAGACCAAATTGAACAATATAACATATCACAATAGGGATAAAATGATATAATTGAAAAATTCAAAATCTTACAAAAAAGTTAAGAAAAAATTAAAAATCAAGGAAATAAAAACCAAATTTGACATCCTCATATATTAGAGGATAATTCTAAAAATTTTCATGGGTAGCATGGTCTTCTAGGTGAACAGGCAAAAATTAAAAAGAGAAGAAAAGGTCATTGTCATTGCTCTATCAACCCAACACCCATTCCAACAAGAAAAAGATTGTGTGACACTTCCATAACATAGTTGAAGTTATTTTTATTTTTTTTATCACGAAGAAGCGTTGCATGCGTCACTTAAAGGGCATATGCGCTTCCAACATATTGGTTAGATGAAATACTTAAATATATATTGTTTAATATATTTTATATTTATTCAAAAATCAAATTACTTCTTACCCAACTTAATTATTACAAACAAAACACATATGAAAAGATGAAAATGCTCCTAAGACTCTCTATTTTTAAAATTTTTATATCTAAAGGTATTTTAATTCTTTTATTGTACTTCTAAAATAGAAAAATATCATTTTAATAACCTAATAACTAAATAGGCCTTGTGCAATGACCACCATGTCCCTAATAACTATTCCAGTGAATTTTTTTTATGAGAATGACAATATTTTGTTATTACAAACTTTTGTTTATATATATGAGAGAGAGAGAGAGTAAAAAATACAAAAATAATTAAACTAAACCGTGGAAACACGCAAATAATCGTATACTATATATTAAATCTCAAGCTTTTTAATAAGCTCTTAGGATTTATTATTTTTTCTAAAGCGTATAAGAAATTTTCTTGATTTTGGTGCTGCCACGTAAAATAGATGAGATTTTTTTTTCTTTTGAGTTGATTATATCAAATTTAAATAAATTAGCATTAGTATTTAATTAAAAATCAAATTAAGTTCACAAGATTATTCTTTAAAAAAAAGAAGCTTTTAGCGTCAAAAGAATTCTATGATAATGAAAATCAGTCGTTGTAGAATATATTCAATTAGTAAAATTACGTGTTCAGATGTATAGAAAAATAAACAAATGCAAAACCACGACAACAGACGATTATATGAAATAATTCAAAAGCATATACAATAAGAATGAGTCAAAAATCATCCATATAATTAGACCCGTCGGTCCTCTTAAATGCCACGTTGGTCATGCATATGACAAATTTGCATTAAAGTTTTCGCGAAAAGTGTGGCATAACTAGTGTGCTGATTGTAGACAATAAAATTGACTCCCTTTTTTTTTTTTTTAATTCCACTTCCTTGGGACCTTTTGTATTCCTTTCAACCTCCGAACAGTTGAAAAACTCATCATGACGTAGTATTTGTTTTAGACTTGAATTCGACGTCTTTGTTAGGGGTTTTTTTTTTCTCACCAGGATTAACGTCTAATCGTATTGAAAACCCTAAAATAGGCAGGATGGGATTTAAAGAAAATGGGCTCTCATGCCTTGTAATCTTGAGTTGAATCAGAACAATTTCAGATTTTTTTTCCATTTAGTTCAATTTATTTCTCCACCTTGTTGTTTTGTTAATTTAATGTATTTCACGTATTAAAATTAATCACCTTCTCATTGAGTTTTTAGACAATTATTCACATTTAAACGGTATATCAATAAGAATTTTTTCTCTTTAATCTTCAATTGAATTTTATTCCTAGATAATATATGATGAAAAAGTAATTATTAGGCCACATCGATCTATGAGGGGCCTTAAGCCAAATCCCAAATATTTGGAATGAGCAGGGGATAGGCGGAATCATATTGCTTGAGCATGCATGCATGCATGCAACGTGGAAAAGAGATGGACTGGGTCGTGGAGGTTAACGTGCAGAAGTGCAGCAGGAAATGGTCTTCCATCATTGCGAGTTTAACGCATCCGAAGTTGTGAGTTTTACGTCATTTTATTTCTATTGTGATTGTTTTATTTTACGCTTTGTTAATTCTTTGTTTTACATGGGTTGAGTCCATTTTGATTACTGTTAGTTTTCCTTGTAATTTGGTTTGTTTGTTTGTTGTACAGGGCTTGCTTATTTAAGCAGCCAATGCTTTCGTTAAGGAATTCAAGTATCTGCATTCAACTTGTGGTACATTTCTCACCTGAAGAGAAAACAAACTTTATTAGCACTTTACACTTTGCGTTTGAGACTTATCATTGGTATCGAAGCCTGGTTACAAATGGGGACTAACAAGGAGCGTATTGAGCACTTGGAGTCTGAACTTGGTGTGGTTCAAGAAAGACTGCTGCGAATCGAGGAAACACTCAATCGACTTTCAATTGTGTTGATCGTCAATCAAGAGACTCCCAACTGCGGCAACCATTAAGGCAACGATGGAGATTGGCTAATCGTCTCCGCCAAAATGGCAAAGCTAGAATTCCCACGATTTGCAGGGGATGACCCAACCAAATGGTTTAATCGTGTGCATCAATTTTTTCGAATACCAAGGCACGATGGAAGCCTGGAAGGTTTCCATGGCAACATATCACTTGGAAGGAGAGGCTAACCAATGGTGGCAATGGATTTGCAGGATGTTTCGAGATGAAGGACACGTGCTTTCATGGGAGAAAATCGAGGAAGAACTCTAGGCTTGCTTCGGACCATCGGAGTGTGAGGACTTTGACGAAGCTCTTTCCCGTGTCAAATAGCTAGGGAATTTGCGCGACTACCAGCGGGTTCGAAAAGCTCGGCAACAGGGTCTAAGGATGGACTCAGAAGGCGTTGGTGGGAACATTCATGGGCAGATGATAGGCGGAGATGTTGGTCTACTTACACCAAAGAGATACTAGCCACTGTGGAGGCCAATACACTTATGGTGTCCTTATCTCCTGGGAAAACAATTCTTCATTCTTACCGACCAGTGTAGCTTGAAGTATTTCTTGGACAGCGTGTGGTTATGCCTAAACAACAGAAGTGGGTAGTCAAGCTTCTAGCTACGATTACTAGATTCTTTATTACCTAAGTTGTGAGAATTCAATAGCGGATGCCCTCTCACGCACGTCTGGTAGTCCAATTCTTCACCATCTACATATGCCAACAGTGACCATATGGGATGAAATTCAAAAGGCTTATGTGAGAGACTCTTACGTCCAATCTCTAACTCGTCTGGCCAAGGATCAACAAGTTGGATTGTATACATGATGTAATGGGTTGCTGTTCTTTAAAGGAAGAGTGGTCATACCTTCTCAGGCAGCATTACAGGCGCAACTACTCTATGAAATGTACGATATGAAAATTAGAGGACACTTTGCGATCTTGCGAACGTTCAAAAAACTAGCCTAACAATTCTACTGACCTAAAATGTACCAAGTGGTGTAAGAGTATATAAAAAAATATGAAACTTGCCAGAGGGTGAAGTCTGAAACATTGTCTCTAGCTGTGCTCCTGCAGCCGTTACCCGTTCCATGTCAAGTATAGGACGACATCACCTTTGATTTCATTAAAGGCCTATTGACATCTCACGGTAAAAACACGATCTTAGTAGTTGTTGACTGTTTGAGTAAGTCTGCTTATTTTCTATCCTTAACTCATCCTTCTACTGCTATAGTCGTGGCTGGACGGTTTGTAGAAGGAGTCATTAAATTGCATGGCTTACCCAAGTCCATCATTAGCGATCGGGACCCCATCTTTATCAGCAAAATCTGGCAGGAGTTCTTTCACATGTCAGGAACCAAACTACAACTCAGTTCTGCCTATTATCCGCAGATGGATGGACAAACAGAAGTTGTTAATCGTTGTGTTGAGCAATATACCTCTAGAGTATGGTTCATCAGTGGTCGCGCAAGTGGAGCAACTACCTTCCATGAGTTGAGCTCTGGTGCAATACAACTTATCATGCGTCCATGGGAATGACCTCTTTTCAGGCACTATATGGATGTTTACCTCCTACAATCCCATTACTATAATGGGTGTTCTTCCGTGCAGGAAGTAGACTAAAGTCTAGAGGCTCGAGACGAGCTATTACAACAACTCAAATGCTATGTGGAAACTTTCATTAATTACATGAAGCAAATTACAGATAAAAAACATCGAGATGTTTCCTTTGAAATTAGGGATTTGTTGTTTCTTAAGCTGTACTCCTACAAGCAACAGACTACTTTCAAATGAGCCCACCGGAAGCTAGCTAGTCACCTCTACGGACCATATCTAATGATAAAAAAAATTGTCGCATACAAACTTTAACTACCGAAAGGTGCCTGCTTCATCCTGTCTTCCACGTATCACTTTTTAAAAAGTGTGTTGGTGAGTTTGCAGTGCCTTCAAAGGAGCTACCACCCATTACTGATGACGGGGCGGTTATACTTGAACCTTAACATATCCTGGACACTCGTTGGGTCCAACAAGGAAATAAATTTGAAGAAGAAACTTTGGTCCAATGAAAGCATCTACCAGTTGAGGATGCCATATAAGAGACCTATCAGTCTTTACTTGAGCGATTTCCTTCTCTGGACCTTGGGGATAAGTGTCCACTTAATAGGGAGGGTATTGTTAGCCCACGTCGATCTATGAGGAGCCTTAAGCCAAATCCCAAATATTTAGGATGAGCAGGTGACGTGTGGGACCATTAAATGAACACGCATGCATGCAACGTGTATGGACTGGGTCGTGGAGGTTAACCTGAAGAAATGCGATAGGAAATGGTCTTCCATCATTGCGAGTTTAACGCATCCGAAGTTGCAAGTTTTACGTCATTTTATTTCCGTTGTGATTGTTTTGTTTTATGCTTTGTTAATTCTCTGTTTTACATGGGTTGAGTCCATTTTGATTATTGTTAGTTTTCCTTGTAATTTGGTTGGTTTGTTTGTTGTATGGAGCTTGCTTATTTAAACAGTCAATGCTTTCGTTAAGGAATTCAAGTATATAGTAATGACCATGATGTTGGTGGCTAAGAATATGATACTTAGTAACCAAAATGTCAGTGATTAAGAATATAATGATATGATACTTAATGACCATGATGTTGGTGGCTAAGAATATATTGTTATGATACTTAGTGAGATGTTGGTGACTAAGGATATGTTGTCACGATACTTAGTAACCGATATGTGGGTGACTAAGGTTATATCAATATGATACTTAGCAATACTAGTAACAATGGTTAAAGTTATAGTATGATCTTGATATTTAGTCACCATAATATTTTAGTAACTAATGATATAATATAAATGGGATACTGAATACTAGAAGAAGGGTAATTAAGGATATAATAGAAAATGATGTTTACTCGTCGTAAAGTTGATGACTAAGGAATAGATGCAAGGGGACAATAAATTATCTAAGTGTCGACAATCAAACAAATTCATTATATTGAATGATGAATGAATGGATAATGATCCACAATATTTCATAATCATGTAAATGTGTAAAAAATCAATTAAATTAATGATGATCATTGTTTTTTGTGTAATTAATTACTATAATGGTAGTATCTTGTATAATTACTCATTGTTACAAGTGCTAATCGCATAACCAATCATCCTTGAACTTATCTATTTTGTTTGTACCATTTTGTAATAGGAATTAGCTAGGTATCAAACAATTTTGGATATCTGAAAAATTTATTGAAGTTGTTATACTGTTTTACCTTATATTTGGAACTAGGCATAAAATTTTAGATGATCTTTTTATATTATCCATGTATCAATGTAATTTAATTTTATTATTTTAATTCAAAAGGTTGTGTTTACATGATGTGTAATATATTATAATTATGAAATTGTGATTCTTATTATGATGGTAATTATGATGATAATTATTAAAGAGATGTGTTTGAGATGCAAATGTATATTACAGAAACTATGGAATGATGGGAAAGACTAATATTGTAAGTAAATGCTGCCAAGATTTCCTAAAAATTGTATTGCCTGCTAAAAGAATGAAATAAATTAACTGGATACCATAAGGTGATGGAGTGAAGGATTCTTTACAAACAAAAAAAAAATAACACTATATCATGTGAGAAGTTTATAAAATTATGGATTATTACAAGTAACCAAATAAATATAAATGTAAAAAATTAAAATTAACAGTCGTTTCTTTTATTAAATTTATATCTGTTTTTTAATTAATTCAATTGTTTGATTAATTTACTCAATTATAGATAAAACATTATGATATCATTTTAAAAAAACAAACTGAGAGCCGGAGAAGGGAGCTACAGAAGTCCTCATCTCCATTATTAAACGATTAATTATTTATCATCAAATAAATAATTAAGAAGATATGTTTTCGCAAGGAATTGCTGGGCAACTAGATGATGCTCAAAGTTTATAAGACTCGAACTGATAATTTTTAAAAAATAAATTTAAGACCTGATTAATTAAACTACACCATTTAAAATTAAAAAAAATATTTATATCTTGTAAATTGTTTTGCATATGGTTTATATCATGGTGGCTTGAATACAGTTAATTTTCTTTAATGCAATCGAAAATAAAAAAAATATTGTACCATTAAAAATATATCAAAATAAAAATTTTATTTTTTAAAAAAATTATTTTTAATATTAACATATTAAAATAATTTAAAGATATAAAAAAATTAATAACTATAATAAATGATTTTTTTTAATAAACGGTGAAACCACGTAGGGTCACATCAGCTATAACTAGAGAACCCTCTGCATCACAACTTCATCACTGCATAATTAAGAGTTGGCATCCGATATGGGAATGCAATACGTGTCCCTAGCACCACCTAGGAATTGATCCTGAGTTAAGAAAATTATTAATTGTTTTTATTTTTTAAATTTAAATCTTAAAACCAACATTCATAAAAAGTATTTTTTTTCTTGGTTTATTAAGTTGTTATAAAATATATTTTTTGAATACATCAAACGGTTTGGGAATGCAATCTATATTTTTAAAAAATTTAATTTAATTTTGCTAAAATTTAATATAATTTGTATATTTTGAATCGTTTTAATGTATTGATATCAAAAATAATTTTTAAAAAATAAAAAAATATCATTCACATACATTGCAATATGAAAAATAATTTAAAAAATAACCGCTATCATAATAGTAAATACACATTCTGACAAGATGGTGTATTTAACATTTTTACAATCATTTTAAAAAAATAATTTTATTAATATAAAAATATATTTATTGTAAAAACTAAAAAAGCACCACAACCTTAGAATTATCCTCACATACATCTCGTTCCTGTCCTCCTCCTTCCATCTTTAAATGTATAAAAGAGAGCGCCTACTTCCACACCGTTAGACACAAGCCAACCCAATTAAAGAATAAGAAGAAAGCAGCAGCTCTAGTTGAAGAAAAAAGGAAAAAGTAAATGGGTATTGTAGAAGAAGCTCATAACGCGAAGATCTTGGGGTCAGGAGAGCAAGTGATAGTTTTGGCTCATGGGTTTGGGACGGATCAGTCTGTATGGAAGCACTTGATTCCACACATCGTTGATGAGTACAAAGTTATTCTGTATGATAACATGGGTGCTGGAACTACAAACCCAGATTACTTTGACTTCAATCGGTACTCATCTCTTGAAGGTTATGCTTATGATTTGCTTGCCATTTTAGAGGAGTTAAAAGTTGAGTCTTGTATTCTTGTCGCTCACTCTGTTTCTGGCATTATTGGTGCTATTGCCTCTATCAGTCGCCCTGATCTCTTCTCAAAAATTGTCATGCTTTCTGCTTCTCCAAGGTATGTTCCTCGAAGACTTTATAAACATTGATCATTTTTTTCTTGTTTCTTCATAATTGCTACTACTTTTAATTTTAATCACAAAAAAAGTAAGACGCGTCTATCTAAATTAGTCTACCCATGATTTAATTTCGTTAAATCACTTTACCTGCTATTGTAGCGGCGTTTGATTGTTATGCATCTGTTCATTTATGGATTATACTGCCCATTTTTACTTCTTTAATATCTGTTGCTAACTTGCTATGGATCGCTCTCTTGTTTTTCATTCTTTATATTTTACTAAGTATCAATTTTAAAATTAATAAATTATTAGTTTAGGTAGTTGAAAGAGGAGTTGTTTATGATGATTTTACATTATATTTTTCGTGGTTGGATTTGTGGGCTATTCGCCAGCGCTTGCCTCTATGCAAATTAGTATCTGTTTCTGTACCACAATCACACTACAAAAAAAAAAAACGAAATCGATTGTGAAATTTTGGCCTGTCAATTTTCTTATCATCAGGTATTTGAATGATGTTGATTACTATGGAGGATTTGAGCAAGAAGATTTAGACCAATTATTTGAAGCGATGCAAAACAATTATAAAGCATGGTGTTCAGGTTTTGCCCCACTAGCCGTGGGTGGAGACATGGATTCTGTAGCAGTGCAGGAATTCAGCCGCACCCTCTTCAATATGAGGCCAGACATTGCCCTTAGCGTGGCACAAACCATCTTCCAAAGTGACATGAGGTCAATCCTGCATATGGTCACAGTGCCCTGCCACATTCTGCAGAGCATGAAGGACTTGGCAGTGCCTGTGGTTGCCGCGGAATATTTGCACCAAAATCTTGGTGGTGAATCAATTGTTGAAGTCATGTCATCGGATGGTCACCTGCCTCAGTTGAGCTCTCCGGATATTGTGATCCCTGTGCTTCTAAAGCACATTCGTTACAATATTGCTTCATGATTACTTCTGTATTGTAAACCTCCTCTTTCCCTGCGAATTGGGTTTGCTTTTTTGTGTTAGACTGGTAATTAGGAAGCTGGTGAATGGTTGTAGGAAGATTATAAGGTGATTACTGTTTCGGGTTAGAAGAGATGAAAATAGCTAGGATAGAGGGGATAAGACGAAACAAGAGATAAAGAAGTTGTTCTTGGTAATGATATAAAAGATGGAATGAATGTCTCTATATTCTATGTAAGTTGAAATAAATAAATAAATAAAAACTGTTTAACCCTTGACTTGTATTACCATCATATTAGTCTTTTTTGGAAATCCACCATAACAAGGCCTTGAATTTGAAAAGAAGTGCTCTCAAAAACCTTGATAGTTATTGATGTTATAGTTCATCTCTTATAACAGCATAAAACCCACATAATGGCAAGAGGCATGATGTTATAGCAATCATTCACCATGTTCTCCACATAAAGTGGACAATTAGCAATGATGAAGCGCGCACCGTTGTCTTTCTTTTTTACCATTTTTTTCTACTAGATGGTAGTAAAACACGAGTCATATTGTTCCTTGAAATTGCAAAAATATGGAGCTTTAGTAAAGATTATATGATGAAGATATCAATATTGTCTGCCTTTTCCACATAGGACATGGCATTGCTAAGAACAATTTAACAGACTTGCATTCCAAACTCATTTCCCTCATCTTAGCTAGGGCATAAGCAATACCATATACTTGGTTGTTAAATTGATTCTAATATTGTGGCAGAGGATCATTCTTACTTTATTTAGTTTTTTCATGAAACAATAAATTCATTTTTAAATGACCCTCATACCAATGATACTGATAATATTTATAATTTGTTTTTTTTTTCTTGAAACATGAGTCTATTCACCCACATGAGCTCAATGACTTGATCAACCATCCAATAGTCTAATAATGCATAACTTTATACATAATACAATAAAAAAATTAATGGCAAAATTAATTTTAAAAGTGGTGGTTTAATAACCACTCTCATTCTTTTACCAGGTTGTTCATCTAGTTAAATAATGTTTATTAAAAGACTCCTCTTAATACCATTGAAGTAATTTCTTCTAGAAATAACAACGGAGTTATTAATTTAACAAGTGCTTTCCACTAAGTTAGAAAATATAATTAAATACAAGTTTTCTTTGTGCATCTTATACTCTATATACATGCTTTAAATACATTAAAGAATCAAGAGCCAGGTTTAAAGGGGGTGAACAAACCTTGATGAGAACTTAAAAATAAAAAAACTTGAGATGACTTGACAAGGAAATATATATAAAAATGATGAATTTGTAAGATATAAAAATGATGAATTTGTAAGATATAAGTATAAGACAATAAAGTAAGAGTTTAGGCATAGGCATAAAGATATCAAACAATAATTTTATCTTGGAATCGACTAACAATCTTTTTACGGATGAAGATACAATCTTTTACAATCACTTGTTACAATGTCAAGCGCACTCTAACTAAGGTGTACCCTACATCTCTCTTTTCATTTTTTATAAGTAACAACACTTAACACTCTATCAAAGAGTAAATAATATAACTTGTAAATCATATAAATTAAGCTTAGATAATAAAATGAATAGTATTTGCAAGTTTAGCTCTGTTTAAATGATACAAGTCTCTTCTATCTTTCTTTTCTTTTCATATTTTTTTGCTCTTTTATCTTGCATATGCTTCACACTATTCTCTTGCATATTTATTACACACCTTTAGAATATGATTCACTACATGTATTTATAGGTGTAAAGGAAAATTATACTTTGGAGAATATTCACATAAATAAGAAATTCTTTGTTAGAGGGATCCTCTTTATAATGATTTAGCCATTGTAGATGGTCTTCACTCTTTTGTTAGATATGACTTTCTCTCAATATAATCATTGTAGAGAGTTTATCAAAGTAAGAAACTAGTTGTAGAGAATTCATCTAAAGAGTTAGTTATTGTAGATAATCTCCATTCCATTGAAAATATCCATTAAAAATTTTCACTTAATACAAAAAAAAAAGTCATTTTGACTAATTAATCTAAGTAAACATTAACCATTAGAAATAATATTTTCTTACTAAAAAACTATTTGTTAAGAAAGGATCCTTAAAATAGAAGTAAATATTTCATCGAGAAGATGATGGCCTCCGGACTCAATAATGAATACAATTAACTAACACATATAAGTAAATAAGAATCTAATTATCAACGCAAATTATGAAATTCTTGATTTTACCATATTTTTATATATGTGCAACACTTTATTATAAGGCAAAACGTCAAACATGATGGAACCAGACACGGACTACATACAAAATATCATAATCATCGGCCAACCATCCTTTAGGGGTTGTTGTTGTTGTTATATATATACGTGCAACACTTTATTACATAAAAGAAAAATACAATATGGAAAATATGTTTTCAAGTGGTCAATCGGTAATGAGTTGCCAAAAGAAGAATATTTAGAAAACCCAAGTTTTAAAAGAGATGGGTTAAAACATACAACTTATGGATGAACCGATTAGAAAAGCACGAGTTTTTAGAATTAATTAATCAAAACAAGCCGCTCATGGATGGATCAATTAAACACAATATCTTAAAAAAAATCAATAAAAAAACAAACCACTCATATTTGAATGAATCAAGAAATATAAGTTTTTAAATTAACTAGTCATAACAAAATGCTGACCAATTAAACATAACATTTTAAAAAGAATTGGTCTGAAATAAACTGTTTAGGGGTGAAGTAATTTTATCTAGAAATGACAATGAAGTTATTAATTTGACTAGTGCTTTTCATTATATTAGTAAATATGATTAAATGCAAGTTCTTATATACTCTATATATATTTCTTAAATAAAATAAAGAATCAAGAGCTAGGTCCAGAGAAAGGATGAACAAACCGTGATGAGAAATAAAAACTTAAAATAACTTGATAAGATATAAGTATAATATAATAAATAGTAAGATATAAGTATAATATAATAATGTACGAGTGTAGGCATAAAAATACCACAAAGTAATCTTATCTTAGAATCCACTAGCAATCTTCCTAGAACAAAGATACAATCTTTTACAACCACTCCTTTATTAGCTCAAGAAACACACTTGTTATAAAGTCAAAGCCACTCCAACTAAGGTATCCCCACACCTCCCTTTTAAGCTCAATTAATAGTTTTTTTTATCTTTTAATTTTTTTAGATAAACCAAATAAAAAGCACAAATTTTGAAATTAACTGGTGGAACCGTTTGTGAAAGGGCCAGTTAAACACAGTATTTTCAAAAGGATAGATAGAACATGAATCGCTTATGGGTGTAACATATCATAAAACAAAAGATCTGGAATTAATTTGTCAGAACGGATGAATGAATCAAACACGAGATTTTGAAAGAGAAGAATTGGTTGACCAAACTGCTCATGGTTGCACTGCACTGTTAACTCGGTGCGCGTGCCTCAGTATTGGTGGCTCCGCAGTAATTTCAGTGAGATGGTGCATTGAACATCCCACCATGGACATGTCGATCTCATCTATCCACTTCTGATGGTTATGTACCTCACGGCCAACCAGGTATGAAGATCGGCGGTGACAAAGCTTCTGCTTGGCCGTTTGGTTTTTTGGCTTTTTTAGGCTGATAATAGCGGCATTGGTGATGGTTGCTGGTCAAGTTTTTGCAAGCAAGAGGAGGCGCTCCTTTCCTTGGTGGTCCTGAGGTGTGAGGTGGCGGGACCATGGAGAAATGGCCACTATTGATGAGGAGAGAGAGAAGACATGGGCTTGGATTTGCTGTGGCTGTATCCATGGTAAGTATATGAGATTCCTTGGATTTAACGGCCCAGATCCGTTTGATCTGATCAATGGTTCAGATCCAACTGCCTTTAAACTGATCGCTCTGACTTGTTGGGGTATGATCTGGTACGGATATGCGTAGATGAAATCCAACAACTGAGATTTTTGGGAGACTGGATCTAGCGGTTATGGCTTGATTAGGCTATGATCAAATGTAGATGAGCCCTTTTTCGGTCTTTGTATCTACGGGTGAGATTCATAGAGTCTGGATCAAACAGTTATGGTTTGTCTTGGCAATGACCAAGCCCAAATCAAGTTTCTAAATCAACGACTGTGATTCAGTGAAGTTTTGGAATTGACAGCTGTGAAAAGAGACTTTTCATCGTAAAATTCCATCGATTCCAACCTTTCATCCAGCTCATAAATGCCTACCATCTTTGTGGGCTCCACGAGATGCTTCTTTTCATCGTGTAGTCTTTTCGTATATTTTCTCACTTTTCACACGAATGACTTTTCCGAGTCTGCTTCTTGTGTCAAGCTCGAGCAGTGACCTTCATCACTAAAATCACTAGCTATCAAATGGTCACACATAATTGACCAGTGGGTGTTTAGTGGTGGGAGGCGTAAGGTGTTATGTCATCCTCCAAATCAATGGCTCGAGGCATCATTATCTAAGCTCTCATCATCATTACGGGAATATAAACTCGTATGGTTTTTTTTAATTAAAATTAATTAATAAAATAAATATTCTATATAAGTTTCAAATCCAAAAAACTTTTCACTTGGTTTGAGAGTAAGGATCGTTTTGTTTTATGCAAAATATTTTACAAAAAAAAAATATTTAAAATGTAAAATATTTTTTAATGTTTGGATTGAAAAATGTTTTCTCACAAATTTTTTTTAATAACGATGTTGGGATGATAGTGGTGGTGAGGTGGCAATGGTGAGGTGCCGGTGGTAGTAAGGTGGTCATGATAGTGGTGAAAGAGGAGGTTGTGGTGGAGGAGAAGGTGGTAAAATGGTGGTAGAGGTAGTGGTGGTGAGACGGCATAGATTGTGGAGGAGATGGTGGTAAGGTGGTCATGGAGGTGCTAGAAAAAAAAAGATGGTTGAAATAGTTGGGTGATATTGTAAATGGATTACTATTTGTAAAATATTTTATAGAATTTAATGAGATGAAAATATTTTCTATCAAATGAACTAAGTTTGAAGGTTGACTATAAAATATTTTTTAGTGACTAGTTTTCTTATAAAATATTTTATGGGAAACAAACAAACGAATTTTTTTAAAAATATTTTCTAAAAGCAAACACTATAAAATTTGGAAAATAATTTTTGATAAAATATTTTAGCAAAACAAACAGACTTTAATATAAAACTATTCTTCAAACTTCATATAACAACCAAAGTTTTTGGGTTAAGATGTTTTTTTAACACACAATAAGGACTTCGAAAGTGGGAGTCGGGGTAGAATACCTCCTAGAGGTATTGCCAAACTGCTATTAATAGTTTGGGGAATTTGAGCTTTATTACCGTTTTCAGTGTTAAGAAGGTTGATGTTGTTAGCATTATTGTTAAGATTAAGTAGGATCTCTTTACCATTGCACATTGTGATGCTGGTTGTAGGATTAACATTCTACTAGTTCATCTTGGAAGGGGCTATTGTTTTTCATAGTTATTGATTCCTTACATTCAAATATATGTAAGAGTTCTTAAAAGCATATGAAATAATTAGTTGGTTAACCAGTCAAGATATAGAAAGCTAGTGTTATGACTCAAAAAAGTAACAATCCACTAATAAAAAATAGTTAATACAAGTAGTGAGAGGTGTAGTAGGAAGACCAAGCAATGTTAGTAAAACACAAATCTAGTAGTAGAAAGGTGAATGATCAATGTCTAACAGATGGAGCTTTAGAAGTTAGATGGTGTAAGAGTGAGAGAACTTGAAGAGAGAATTCTATTTAGGAAAAGGTGTGTAAAATTTTAAAAATGTTGTGACATTGATATTTATAATAGAAAGAAGATGGCCTTTAATTTTTTAAATTGTACCATGTTATCCAAATTTTGATGGTCAAGGTTTGAGATAAAAAAAAAACTAGGTTTTTTAGTTAAACTGCTTCAACTTGCTAGCAAAAGCAAAATAAAGTGTCAATTAATCCTTCATTCATTTAACCTTACTTCAAACCCATTAAGTCAATCTCTCTTATGCACTTTAAAGACAAGGCATGAACATTAACCTTGCTATAATACCTATCTAAATTATTACTCATCCTGAACCTTATGCTAGATGAAGCCCATTGTTAATCCATTTGGTGAGCAACTTCAACCTATGCTAAATCGTGAAAATAAGATAAATTAGTACATAAAAATTAATTAAATACTTATTTTATTTTAGTGAAAAATAAAGCATATACAGATAATATACATCACCTTTTGACCCTACTACATTACAAAAAATACTAAAAGAGGTAGTGATTTCATTGTTCACCACCTTATAATATGAATTTTCACAATGTTTTGTGATTTTTCTAGTCCTATAAGTTTTTTTACACCGGTCATCACATTTGTTTTTCAATTTCATCATTCCATTTTGTATTGATTGGGTTTGGGCTTGATAACTATTTTGTATTGGTCTTCAAAAAAATATCTCGACATTGAATTGATTCTTAGTTTTGTAAAAGCAATTTTGATTTTATTGTATGATAAAAAAAAGTACGGGATCAAAATTGATGATGAGGCAAAAATGTAGGTTTTCTTACATGTTTCATTCAGGGTTTTTTTAAAAAAAATTTCCCTTCATATTTTTATCAATTTGTTTTTAGTTCTTTTAGTTTGACAATTAAACATTTAGTTCTTTTAGTATGAGTTTGAGAGAGAAGAGAGATGTTAATGGTAGAATTAGTAATGAAAATCTAGCAAAAAACCAACATGTGGCATATATTATGGAAGCTTCTTGGTAGAAATTGTGTTTGAAAATAGAAAAGTTTGTCCTTTTCTATTTTCAGATATAAATAAAGAAGTTTAGAGAGAGTAGAAAGGGGAGCAAATAGAATAAATATAGGAGATGCCTTAACTGGCAACCTCTACTCCAATTTCTTAATATATATTGTAAATTTTCTTCAACAACCTACTTTCAAACTCTTGTGAAGTTCAAACAATAGAGTAGCTTAAAAATGATGGAGAAGAGAAAAAATATTGATTGGCCAAATAATGTGAACAAAAATGAAGAAGTTAAATTTGGTGTCAATGTGTTTCTTTGACAAGGGGAGTGTCACTGAGGTATTTTTTAGCTTCTATATTTCTTGAAAAAGTACATAGGGTTGAAAAAGATTTTTTTCCAATTGAGTTTTATGTTTTTAAATTGATTTAAAGGTATTTTGAGTTGACAAATTAGTTATTAAAGTTCTATGTGTGGTCGTTAAGTGTTTTTAGGTTAAAATACATTAAGAAATAAATTTTCTGGCCTAAAAACCCCAGCCTGATTTTCTAATCGTCCATCTGGTGATTTTCTAATCGTCTATTTAAAAATAAATAAATAAAAGAGAGAATGATATATTGTTCGCGCCCTTATGCAAACAAAATAAAGAAGGCTATGCATGCAGGGTTGACGTTATAGACATGCAGACCCTATCTACTTGGTCTAGGCACCTAGCCTCTTCCTGTGAGTTTTTTTCAAGATTTGTTATATTGAAATGCACGATAAAAAAATATTTGAAATGATATTTAAATTATTATTCAATTTAGCCATTGTCCTTAAATATATTGTAGATTTTTATGAGAATGTTAACAATTTATTTTTTAATTATTATATGATTAATATAAAAAAATAAGAAAAATAGTTTCTCATGAATATGTAATAAAATAAAATTTTTGTTCTTAAGATTTTTTAATAGATTTCTAACATGATTTTATCAAATTTATTTATTTTTCCTTTAATCACATGCAAAATGTTGACATTATTTTAGTATTTATTTTAAACTTTCTTTTTAAAATCATGATAGGTTTTTATTTAAAAAGGCATTGTTTACAATTAAAAAAAAAATGCTTTTGTGAAAAAATAAAGAATGCCTCAATAAGAAAATGGAATTGAGATTGAAGAAATACATTTTTCCTTGATAATTTCATTCACTCTCTTTCTTGGAAATCTCTCTTTTTATAATTGTTCAATTAAATAAAAACTAGATTCCAAAAGCAAGGTTATTTAACCCAATGAAGGTCATGATTTAGATCACGAGTTTGGTAGACTAACCTGGTTTAATTTAAGTCTATCCAAAACATTGTTGTTTCAATATTTTTTTAATAAAAAATCATTAAATCGAACATCATTTTTAAATTTTGTTATTTATAAAAGAAAACTCAAGTTTTTTTTGTTCAACTAAGTCGATAGTGCACCTGTCAGGTTGGTTGGATCATACTAGGTCAACTCCTACTTGATTAACTTTGAAACTCGGCTCGGTCAAGAGGCCAGTTTGATAGGTCACTATGTTAACCTTATAGGCTAAGCTATGTTTAATAACATTGTCAATGAGTAAACGACAATGTCTTGAAAAACCGAGTTAATCCAAACTTCATCATCTTGATATTTTAAAAATGAAAATGATGACATCTTTATTTGCTTTTAGTCAAACTAAGTTTTGACTGGCTCAAAAACTCCCACACAATTTAGGTCACATTAAGTCAGCTCCTCATTACAATGCATGAACGATGTATTATTCTTATATTTTTTTATTACATTCATGTCAAAATTATTGGAATATTAATTTTTTATTTATATTTTGATTTTATGATGATAAGATGATTGAAAAACAAATATTCTAGAAAAAAATTGTAAAAAAATTCTAAGTGTGTTAATAAGATAAAGGGGTTTTATTAGACAAATACCTTTATTATCCTTATTTCAAATCATCCAAATTTTTTTTGGATGTTTGTTCTAATTGCTTTTGATTTTTTATTAAATAAATGATATAAAAGAAATAACGTTTTTAGACATAACAAATATTAATAAGAAAAATGAGGACTTATTCTAGCAAGTTAATTTGTTTCAATAAAAGTTAGATTAGTAATCTTCTTTTACACACACACTTGTTGTATAAATAAATAAAATTTGATGATTCGTAAAATAAAATCATATTTCTTAATCTACATCTATCTTTTATATTTATTAATACAAATAAATCTCAATTAAATTTGATCAAATTAGAATTTTTCTTGCTGTTAAAAACTACATTGACAACATCTACGCATTAATCATAAAACCTATATCCAAAACTGCAATTGTCTATAGCATAAAGAAGTTGGCTCGTATACTTCCTAAACTAAATTCAAATTTTGGTCATTCAAGTGGAGATTTTCTTAGCCTTTCTTGAATCTATAACACGAAACGCAATGCATTCATATTTGTTTTTTACCAAAATAATAATCTTTTAAATAGTTCTATAATTAAGGATGCAAAGTTCATAGATCCAAAGAAAAGAGGAAAAAAACCATTGGATATAAAAACCAGTTGAACTCCTTGTTGAAGTTTAGGTGAAAAGAATAAACACAATAAAACACAACATGCTTTTGATAATTGGTGATTAGTACTTAAAAGTGCATTTTTATCAAGGTTTTATATCATCATTTTGCACTTTAAGTATCAATAACTCCTTAACTAAAGCATGTTTTATAATAACATATCGAATTATATAAGATACCTTTAATTTATGGTAAATGTTCATCTTAAATGCAGGCCTATCACATAAATGAAAGAATTGATTGATGAGTTGAAGTACAGAAATTGAAAGGACAAAAAGATGGCCAAAGAGATGCTGGTGCAGTCCAAACTGGAACACAGTTCAGTAATTGGGTCATATATGGAGCTGTAGATCTTGGATTTAGGTCCATTTTATATGGATGGAAAGCTAAGACATAGGCCTACAACTTTCATGTGGAGCCTAAGATTTAACAAGGCCGTTTTCAAGTTCAAATTATAGCAACAAAGAAGAAGTCCGAATCTGTCCTGCAGCCCAGACACTGTTCAGTGTTCAGCCCATATCTCGAGTTCTAGAAGTCCAAATGATCTCAAAGTTTTACCCTAGAAAGATGAGACAATTTCCTAGAACTTTCATGATTCAAGTTTGTTCAAATTATGACGTCATCAATGACGTTTTTGGCAGACAAGAAGATAAGAATTGTCACCAAGTCAAGATGTGGCCACCCACTCATCAATTAGTCAACAAATCAATAGTTCCGAATTTTGGCCTATAAAAGGAGGCATTTGCCATGTATTGAGGCATCTTGGTTTTTAGATCAAGATCATGCTTTTTCTCTCTCTTTATATTTTGTAATGCTTAAGTTTTGCTTATAATTAATCTCTTGCTTATGCTTTTCATTTCATTTCCTTGTTTATTTATGTTTCTTTCTTTCATTATGTTTAACTAAGTTTATTATGTCAAGGTGAAAAGGGTACACTAATGGTGTAAGAATAAGTATAATATAAACCTAACATGGACCTTAATGTTGGATACTAACATGCTTTATATTTGCTATCTTGTTCACTTATAATACTTTGCTTGTTAAATGGTTAATCTAGATTTATGTTGTATAACATTTGGTACAACAAATACTTGGCACTTTCATAGCCCATACTGTATGGTATAACCGACACCTGAGCTATGAAAGAAACTTGATTTGTTGTTAACATAAGTTATAATCATGAATGCCTGACAACATTTACAAGTATTAGCATTATTCGAATAAGATAACTAATGTAATCATGTTAACAATTTATAATCCGATTGGAACCTCCTTTGTGTGTGGTTTCCAGTTGAATAATAAGAGTTTATACTATTCTTGTTTGATGTACCATTAGTGGATCCTCTAACCTTGACATTTGTTGTTATCATTGTTTAATCCTATGTTAATCTTCCATCTCAAAAGTTCTCATCAACTTCTTCCTCTTCTTCTTCACTATTATTATTATCATCATTATTGTTATTGTTGTTGTATTATTGTTGCTTATAATTTATACAAGTAACCTCCCTGTGGTTCGACCCCGGTCTTGCCGGGTTATTTATTACTTCGACACTCCTGCACTTGGGAAAAAACATCAATCTTTTGGTCGTGTCAAGTTTTTGGCGCCGTTGCCGAGGAGGTAAATTCTTGTACAAATTATAGTATTTACTTTATTTTCTCTTTTCTCTTCTCTTGTATCTAACTTTGTTACTTTTGTTTTGTTTCTCTTTCTTTTATTTTCTTCTTCTTTTTATTCTCTTCTTGCACGTGCATGAGAGTGTGGTCACGTACATTAAGTGGTAGACTTTGTAGGGTATCCTCATCATTTTCAGAAAATATAGCTGAAGAAGATAACCAATCGCTTCATAATGAGAATAGTGAGAATATTCGGGTTAGAACTCTTAGAGACCACATGAATCCCACAAGAACAAGTGCACCCTCATGCATAGTTTTTCCACTTGATGCATCTCATTTTAATTTTAAGCCAGACATTATTCAACTTTTACCTTCTTTTCATGGTTTAGATTTAGAAAATCCATACTTGCATTTAAGGGAATTTGAGGAGGTCTGTAACACCTATAATGACTCAAATTGTAGCATGAACATCATTAGGTTAAAGCTTTTTCCTTTTTCATTAAAAGATAAAGCTAAAACATGGCTACAAAATTTGAGACCTGGATCCATTCGTGCTTGGGATGATATGCAACAACAATTTTTAAAGAAGTTTTTTCCATCTTACAGAACGAACTCTTTCAAAAGACAAATCATTACTTTCTCTCAACAACCAGGAGAAACATTTTATCAATGTTGGGATAGGTATCGAGATTTGCTTAATACTTGCCCCCATCATGGTTTTGAAACATGGAGATTGGTGTCACATTTTTATGAAGGGTTAACTCCTAGAGATAGGCAAATGGTTGAATTGATGTGCAATGGAACTTTTGAGGATAAAGACCCTAATGAAGCTATGGAATACCTAGACTTGCTAGCTGAAAATGCACAAAATTGGGACACTACAGGAACTTATGAGGCACCAAGTAAAACCCAACCTCATACATCTAGTGGGGGTATGTACAACCTTAGGGAAGATCATGACCTCCAAGCCAAGTTTGCATCTTTAGCTAAAAAAGTTGAAGCGCTAGAATTGAAAAAGAGTGGTCAATTAAAATCTGTTCAAGACATTGCATGTCAAATCTGTGAAACCAACGAGCATTCAACCAATGACTGTCCAACCTTGCCTTCTTTTAAAGAATGTCTCCATGAACAAGCCCATGCATTAAACAGTTTTCAAAGGCCCAACCATAACCCATATTCGCAAACATATAACCCTGGTTGGAGAAATCATCCAAATTTCAGTTGGAAGAGTGAGAACAATAATACTCAAACTTCACAGCCACCGTTTCAAGCACACCATAATTTCCAAAATTCTCATGGATATGCACCTCCTTATGCTCCCCCTCCTAGAAGAAATCTTGAAAAAACATTGCATGCATTTATGGAAAAGCAAGAGGCAATTAACACTCAACTTGCTCAAAGCATGACAGATTTTAAAGATACTCTTGCAAAATTGACATCTGCTCTCAGTTTCCAAGAGAAATGTAAGTTTCCTTCTCAACCACAACAAAATCCCAAGGGGCAATACAATGCGAATGCAAGTAGTTCGGGAAGCCAACACATGGATCACGTAAAATCAGTCATCACTCTTCGCAATGGTAAGGTTATTGAAAAACCCATTCTTGAACCTTGTGAGAATGATGATGAATCAATCTCTGAGGGTAAGGAAGGGGTTGAATCTGATCATTGCAAAGAAAAAATTGATTCTCCGCCAGCACTTCCATTTTCTCATGCCATGACTAAACAAAGAAAAGTCAATCACAACTCTGAAATCTTTGAAACTTTCAAACAGGTAAGGATCAATATACCTTTGCTGGATGCTATTAAACAGGTTCCTTCTTATGCTAAATTTTTAAAAGATATGTGCACTGTGAAGAGAAAACTGAATGTGAAAAAGAAAGCCTTCTTAGCCGAACAAGTAAGTGCCATTCTTCAGAACAATAATGCTTTGAAATATAAAGACCCTGGTTGTCCTACAATTTCTTGCTTTATTGGAGAACATAAAATTGAAAAAGCCTTACTTGATCTTGGAGCTAGTGTGAATTTACTTCCATATTCAGTTTTTCAAAGTCTCAATCTAGGTGAGTTAAAACCAACTTCTGTAACTCTTTTACTTGCCGATAGATCTGTAAAGGTGCCTAGAGGAATAGTTGAAGATGTGTTAGTACAAGTCGATAAATTCATTTACCCTGTGGATTTTATTGTCTTGGATACACAACCTGTTGAAGCATGTAATTCATTTCCTGTTATTTTAGGACGTCCATTTCTTGCAACTTCTAATGCGTTGATTAATTGTAGGAACGGACTGATGAAGCTATCTTTTGGAAACATGACATTGGAGATGAATATTTTCAACATTTGCAAGCAACCTGGAGATGATAATGATTTACAAGAAGTAGATTATATTGAAGAATTAGTTTATGATCAACTTGAATCTACTTTGAGTAAAATTGAATTGGATGAATCTGAAGATTTGCAAATGACTTATTCTCAGGAAGAAATCACGGATGAAAAAGACATCGAAAATATTGATGCGGATCTTTTATCAAGAGTGACAACAGATTCAGCATCCGACATCACACCAATCGATGATTACTTTCCTGATGAATCTTTACTTTCTCTTAGTTCAATGCCTTGGTTTGCTAAAAATATCAATTTTCTTGCTACAAGAGATTTGCCAACTTATTGGAGTACCGAAGACAAAGGTGAGTTTCTGAACGAAGTGAAGAAATTTTATTGGGATGACCCTTACTTATTCGAATATTGTCCTGATCAAATATTTCGAAGATGCATTCCTGACAATGAGGTAAGTAATGTCATTAAATTTTGTCATTCTGAAGCATGTGGGAGTCATTTCTCGTCAAAAAAGACCATTGCGAAAATCTTTCAAAATGGATTTTATTGGCCCACCATGTTCAAGGACACGCATGCATTCTGCAAAGCTTGTGAAAATTGTCAAAAGTCAGGATTTATTTCAAAACATAAGGAATCTTTAGATAATCTTCTATTGACTTTGGAGACATATCCTGGTGGAGAAGTGCATTGTGCATTTTAAGACTTATGACCCCATTTCCATAAAGAACATGATCGACTTAGTCTTGGGAATCTGACTGTAAAAGACCCTGTTTGCCAGTTTTTAAGAAAACTGGATGGGAAGCCCATCCCCGACCCATAGAGGGCGTTTAAGCCGTTCTTGGACGTAAAACCAAGGGAAGATGTGAGCCACAATCACAAATACGATTTGAGTCTGAGTTTGTAAAAATTTATGTCTTTCAGTTTTATTAATAGCATAATATTTTTTTTTCTGTTTTGTTATCTCTTATATTTGTTTAAGTGTGTTTCAGGATTGTCAGTGTTCGTTGTTTCAGGTGATGTCTTCTATACTCTATCTTTCTATCTTATGACATTGAGGACAATGTCTCGTTTTGGTTGGGGGGAGAGGGTAGTAGTTGACATTTTAAAAAAAAATATAATCAACTAACTGTTTTTGTTTTTAAAAACCATTTGGCAAAACTGTTATTACTAGGATGGTAGAGTAAGGGGGAATGACTCTTGAGACGCATCTTAGTAAACATTTTCTAATGGTTATTTGCAATATTCATAACAAGGCCTATTAGAATACTTCTTGAAATATTCAGGTTTACAAACTCTCGCATTGTTATCACTTGGTTCTGCTCATATACTCATTTAACAAATATTCTTAAACCTTCACTTTCATACACACACTTTAACATATGATTGTGGGTTGCACATTGGATTATTACATTATTTATGTTTTTTTTGTTAAAGGTAACAACTAAGGGATAGGGATAGTCTATAATTTGCAAAAAATAAAAAAAAAGAAAAAAAAAGAAAAAAAAAGAGAAAAAGAAAATGATGATAATAAAAACATAGATAAGTTTGATTTCGTAGCCTCCCTAACCTAAGCAATTAAGCCCGAAGGGGTGTTTTAACACCTAATACCCTAAAGTCAATTGACTTGGGAGCTATTGGCCCAAAGCTTGTTACATGGGTTAAGGAGAAAAGCTTAAGGGAATCAAACATTGCACTATCTACGTATCAGTATCTGCAACCCGAGTTACTAAGCTCGTAGGGGTGTCTCAACACCTAATGCCCTAAGATCAACTGGTCTGGGAGTCATTAGCCGAAAGCTCGTTACATGGGTTAAAGATGCATTGTGTTTTATGTTATATGTATAGATATTAAAAAAAAAAAGTTAAGTAAAATAAAATAATCCCAACCCAAGGAAGTTAACCTTAAACATTAGAACAAAAATATTGTTTTCTTCCAACAAAAGCCCCATCATCTATGTTTCATACATTGAGCACATAACAAGGAAGGTTTATTAATATTTTGTTTAAGAGATATTGAGCAGATATACAAAATTTAATGAGAGTTTGTTTATCTGGATAGATTAATGGAAGTTGAATGATGAATGCCTTGCTTTGTGGAATTTGCAAATTGTTTTTCTATTTTAACGCCTTAATTACTAGGGACTAGTAATAAGCTGGTTGGGGGGTGTGATTAGTACTTAAAAGTGCATTTTTTTCAAGGTTTTATATCATCATTTTGCACTTTAAGTATCAATAACTCCTTAACTAAAGCATGTTTTATAATAACATATCGAATTATATAAGATACCTTTAATTTATGGTAAATGTTCATCTTAAATGCAGGCCTATCACATAAATGAAAGAATTGATTGATGAGTTGAAGTACAGAAGTTGAAAGGACAAAAAGATGGCCAAAGAGATGCTGGTGCAGTCCAAACTGGAACACAGTTCGGTAATTGGGTCATATATGGAGCTGTAGATCTTGGATTTAGGTCCATTTTATATGGATGGAAAGCTAAGACATAGGCCTACAACTTTCATGTGGAGTCTAAGATTTAACAAGGCCGTTTTCAAGTCCAAATTATAGCAACAAAGAAGAAGTCTGAATCTGTCCTGCAGCCCAGACACTGTTCAGTGTTCAGCCCATATCTCGAGTTCTAGAAGTCCAAATGATCTCAAAGTTTTACCCTAGAAAGATGAGACAATTTCCTAGAACTTTCATGATTCAAGTTTGTTCAAATTATGACGTCATCAATGACGTTTTTGGCAGACAAGAAGATAAGAATTGTCACCAAGTCAAGATGTGGCCACCCACTCATCAATTAGTCAACAAATCAATAGTTCCGAATTTTGGCCTATAAAAGGAGGCATTTGCCATGTATTGAGGCATCTTGGTTTTTAGATCAAGATCATGCTTTTGCTCTCTCTTTATATTTTGTAATGCTTAAGTTTTGCTTATAATTAATCTCTTGCTTATGCTTTTCATTTCCTTTCCTTGTTTATTTATGTTTCTTTCTTTCATTATGTTTAACTAAGTTTATTATGTCAAGGTGAAAAGGGTACACTAATGGTGTAAGAATAAGTATAATATAAACCTAACATGGACCTTAATGTTGGATACTAACATGCTTTATATTTGCTATCTTGTTCACTTATAATACTTTGCTTGTTAAATGGTTAATCTAGATTTATGTTGTATAACATTTGGTACAACAAATACTTGGCACTTTCATAGCCCATACTGTATGGTATAACTGACACCTGAGCTATGAAAGAAACTTGATTTGTTGTTAACATAAGTTATAATCATGAATGCCTGACAACATTTACAAGTATTAGCATTATTCGAATAAGATAACTAATGTAATCATGTTAACAATTTATAATCCGATTGGAACCTCCTTTGTGTGTGGTTTCCAGTTGAATAATAAGAGTTTATACTATACTTGTTTGATGTACCATTAGTGGATCCTCTAACCTTGACATTTGTTGTTATCATTGTTTAATCCTATGTTAATCTTCCATCTCAAAAGTTCTCATCAACTTCTTCCTCTTCTTCTTCACTATTATTATTATCATCATTATTGTTATTGTTGTTGTATTATTGTTGCTTATAATTTATACAAGTAAGCTCCCTGTGGTTCGAACCCGGTCTTACCGGGTTATTTATTACTTCGACACTCCTGCACTTGGGAAAAAACATCAATCTTTTGGTCGTGTCAATTGGCCAACCCAGTACACGATATTGCCACACCTTTGGGCACTACCATATTTGGCATAATAATTTTTTACTGCTGGTAGAATAGATTTAACCCTAGCAACGTGATAGCCAACAGTATTCTCCGGTCACTCTAAAGAGTTGTTTGAAATTGTGGTAACGGTTGCGGTTCAAAATGTTTTTTGTTTAGAAATGAATCAAAATAATATGTTTTTATTTTTTAAAAATTATTTTGAAATCAACACATCAAAATGATATGAAAACATAAAAAAATATTGAAATTTAAGGGAGCTTAGTTTTAATCGCGTTCTCAGACAGACTTTAAATAAGAACATGACACTAGTGGTTTTACAAAGAGTAAAATACGACAAAGATTTACCGGAGCCAAGAGAGCAAATTGAACACAAAGCATTGATCACAAGTAAATCTAAAAGGAGTGAGAAAAACACCGGTCCAAAATGTTTTTCATATTTTCTCCCTCTCAGAACCACTTAATTAAATAGCTTTAGTGGTATTTTTGTTATTTTATAAGGGTTCATTTGTCATTATTATATTTATGGAGCATAAGTCAGTCTTTTTGTGTATGTTATGCACAGTAAAATGATTTCATTACCTTTAAAATAAAAAATTTTAAAGCTAGTGTCAAGAAGTATTTTTGTCTTTTCAATTTCATTTACTAAAATATCTAAATTATCATTAAAGTCCAATCTTATTCAATAATGGCAGAGATGTTTTGGTGTTTTTCTAATGATTGTTTTGTAATATCAGGTTAGAGGGCCTCTGTTTAAATTTCAATTTTTAATGCACAATAAAATTATTTAACTACCATCGAGATAAAAAAATAAAATTAAAGCTTCCTTGCAAAGGCTTTTCATCTTTTAATCTTAGTATTTTTTTAATTTCCAGGTGGGTTAAGGGGGGACTTTAATCTTTTAGTAAATATAAAATATTAATAAAAAAAAGTTATTAGTGTGTGCATGGCACGCGCTAGCGAGTGAATGCCGCTTGCGCCATTCAGGTAGGGCATGCGGCAACGTCCAACGCTTAAATACCGCCTTCAAATATGGCGTTAGAAGCACACGGATGTCCTCTACACCGTGGACTTTTTTCATCTCCTCTCTCTTTTCTCTCTCTTCTCCTTGTTAAAGTATGAGTGTGTCTCATCAATTTTTTTATATCGAATTTAGTACTTATTCTTTTTATTACTATATATATATATATATATATATCTTATTTTGATTTATTTTTTTCTTCAATTTCATCCCTATGATTTAGTTTAATTTGATTTTCATGTCAATTTTCTTTCCTTCAACATTGGATTTTTTTTTAATTGTTCTTTGCTTTTTTTGTTTTCTTAATGTGGGGTTATCTTAATTCCAGATTGACTTGAGTTTTTTTTGTCATTGTTTTATTTCTTTATTTTTTTTGGTTTCATCACTAAGCATTTTGTTCATTGAGAATTTTACTTTATTGTTTTTTGGATTTGCCTTCTATACAGTCAGTCTTAGCCCTCATGACCACGTCACAGGTTTCAAATGTTAGCATGAGTTGACTATGATTTTTTCTTTAATTTCATCATTCAACATATAATTTTTTTTTAAAAAATTGATCTTTGTGCTTTTTTCTCTCTCTCTCTCTCTCTCTTTCCTCTATATGGATCCATCATAATCTTATGCCCATGTTTGCGGAGTTAAAGGGTTAACCCAGATGGAGCCATATCTTTTTTTTTCATTGTTTTTTCAATTATTTTATTTTTAGTTTTTTCATTCAATAGTGGGTTGTTTGTTAGTTAAGACTCATAGTTTTATTTAATTTGCTTTTGTTGATGACTTTTTTTACCTTTTATTGGTATAGATAATCATTTGATTTGAACAAAACAATTATCATAAGAAACAAAGTTACAAGAAACAATAAAGTGTATTGGTCATGTTACAAGATCAAATATCTCAATCTTAGTTATCTCTTAATAAAATATCTATTTATTTAATTAGAAGCTTGTATAAACATTTCGGTTTGTGATTTAGAATTTTTTTTATCCAAAAACACGTTGGAAAAGCCTATATATAATATTTTTTATCAAAACAATTATTTAAGAGAGTTTGTATTTGAGGTAGTATATGTGTTTTCTCTAATTGCAATGTCTCAAGTGTTTGGTTAAGGGTTTCAAAAGTGTAAAAATGATGGGGCCCACCATTTGCCCGAAGTTGGACCTCGGTTATGGAAAAACTATTTTTTCTTACTTGTTGCATGTTGGACCACAAGTTCATTTTCTTGATCTGTTAAAAACATAAAAAAATTACCTTTGCATCTTCTTCTCTTTCCTTTTATTCATTTCGCATTCATTTCACCCTATATGCAACAATTCTAAGCATGACAATCACCATTACTACTACACAACCCACAAGAATGACCATTATAATGTCTCTTTCTTCTCATTCATTTGTCATTGATTTGTCCATAACTACAGAAAAAAAAAAGAATAAGAACAACCCCCATTACTACAACTAACAACCCCAAAATAGAAATCCAAATCTATCTGGTTGGTGGACATTAAATCTTGTTTCATTTAGACACCAAGGCTATAATTTCCAACTTGTTAGTTTGATTAATTGATAAGTCCGCTCGTATAGTTTCTGTTAAGTTATTTTTTATTCCTTGCTTGCAAACCTAGATTTGTTTATTCATTTTTATAAATTATTGGCTTTTTGCCCTTGTTTGAAATTATTGCTTATTATTTTCAAATCTCTATCTTATGCCTATATGTAGCTCGAGTTATTGATGTTTTGACTAATGAGATGTTAAAACTAATTGAGGCCGAAGGAATAGTAGTTATTGTACTGTTAACGAATAACAGGTTTCATGCCACCAAAAACCATATCTTGTAGTCTTTTTGCTGGTGAATGGTAACAAATAAATAAAAGTAGATTAAATAATTTGCTCCACTAATTATAAAATCCCCTGATAATTGATGAAACATAACTAAATACAATTAGTATGGATGATACTTAATATGTAGGATTTTGAGACTTCAGATTATTAGGTTAACTTGAAATTTATATTACTTTAAAATGACATTCTATTTTATAATGGTGGACATTAGTGTACACTCCCATAAATGACAGTTTACTTATCTCTATTCTAGGTTTTTGAGGAGGAAACACTTTCTAGGTTTGAGTTGTCTATGTGTAGTTTTAGATATTGTTGATAATCAGTGCCCTTTCATACAATTTATATAGGACAATGTAATCGCCCACATTGTTTGTTGTTTCCCCTGTGAAGAAATACTAGAGCAATCATACCATACTTATTTGACAAATGTAATTGCCTATTATTTTTTTAATGTAATACAACAGCTTCAACTGCAACATCTCAGAGAAAATAATAAATTATTGTCTCATAGACCTTTTACTTTTAGTTTCTTATTTCATTCTTTGTCAGAATTCAAACTTTTGTTTATATAGTTAGTTGTTTCTTTTATTTTTATTGCATTGTCAACCATTAAGCAATGGATGGGTCTGACACACATGATAAAGCTTCTTAGACCAAGACAATATTTCACATGTTTTGTGACATTTGCATTAAAACTATTGAGGCATGAGACAAAACACCTATTTCGATAAAGCTGATTGGAAATTTGTCATACAGTCATTCAAAGAGCAAACAAGTCTTTCATTAACAAAAGCATGACTTAAAAACAAATGGGATGGGATTAAAAAGGACTAAAGGGCATGGAAAAAATTAATATCTAAAATTGTATTGGTTAGAGTACTAAACTTGGGACCATCTTTGCAACTGATGAATGATGGGAAAAAATAATTCAGGTTAGTTGTCATTATCGATAATTTCGTAAAATTATTTGTCTTGTTACATTATTTATTAATTTGTTAGCATTGTTAACTACATCTAACTTTCATTACACAAGAAATGAGAGGAGCAAATAAGTTTAGGCATGTCAGCATAGAGCCCTCATTGTATGCCTAGTACGACATCATGTTTAGTAACATAATGGCCACAGGACAATATGGTTAGACTCCCTCACAAGGACTGTTATCATATAAAGATAATGGGGCTACTGGAATGAGAAATACAACCAATAATGAAACTAATATAGAAGAAGGAAGTGGTGACTCTGAAGAGGATGAAATACCTAATTTTGTACATGTTGTTAGCAATATAGTTGGTGGAAGCAATGTCGTGAATAATAGGAGCAACCATAGTAGTGTAAAGAGAAAGAGAAAGGGTGCACAACACATGACACCTCAATGTCGAAAAAAGAAAAGGGGAACTGGAATAGGAGCACAATTATTCACACATCTAGATCGACTTGTTGAATGTGTCTCCATGACTAGAGAGAGCACACCAACTTCTAGAGATAAACAATGATGTAGCATTGAAGAGGTAATGGAAGAATTGCATTCTATAAATAGAGTTAACTTTAGTAGTGTATTGCATACCTTTGCCATTGAATTCTTTTGTATGAGTAGCAAGAGGGAAATGTGGGTTGCAATGGGTTCTATTGATAGAAAAATATTGTGGCTGAAAATAATGTTTGACCAATGAAGAAAACCATAGATGAACAAGGTTAAGTGTTAACTTATTAACCTATGCATGTCATTTGATTTATGTTTAATACTATAATCCAGCAATATTTTCACTTGTCTGAACTCTTTTCCATTGTCTTTTTCAGACTTCTTATACTGCAATTGTTGTTGGAAATATGTGAAGTTGCCTATGTATTTCTGTTACCAAGTAGTTGAATCACCATTACTATATATGTTTTCACCTTATGTATCACTGAATATTGTTGGGTTGGAATTTTAATTGGCAATGGACTTTAAATGTTTAGTTACTTGATTGAAAATGTTAGGTTTCATACATGGAAACTGAAATTTCAATTATTATTGCACTTTGAATGTTTAGATACTTAATTTTGAATGTTAGGTTTAGGATATTTAAATCAAAATTTTCAGTTGGTGTTTCACTTTGAATGTTTGGTTACTTGATTTTGAATGCTGGGTTTCATACATGGAAATTGAAATTTCAAATGGCAATAGACTTTGAATGTTAGTTGTCAATGATTTTGAATGTTAGGTTTTAGATATGAAGAGCAAAATTCCATATGGGTTAGTATTTTGAATGTTCGGTACATTCTTATTATTGTTATATAAATAGCAATATGGAGTATGTTTAGCTTATCACTTTCATATTGTATCCTTATAAAGAATAAACCGAAAGTAAGTTGTGAAAAACAAGTGTGTTGGTTTCTCATTGCTTTTATTTATAATAAGTAAGTTTTTTTTTTAATTTCATATAAACCAGATGTTTTATGAAAGAGAGTGCTTGTATTTTCTATTTATGTGTTTATCTACTACTTTAAATTGGAGATTTATGCTATTTTAATTGAGTTTGACAAATTTGGATTAGGATTCAAGTAGGCCTAGACAGATGAATGCAGCATATTAATTTCAATATGATGAACTTTATTCTAAACAAAATGTATTCTTAGCTTCATATGTTGTGTATATGTAATGCTTCCATTAAGTACTTATTCCCCTATATGTGATGGTTTGGCTTTTATATATTAATTGATTCGATTAACTATTAGTGAGTCTAAACTACCTAAACATCTTTCATTTTCACAACTATGAGCACAATGTTTTCTATTTGTAAGGAACAAGTTAATAACAAATTTGAGAGTCTGAACTTTCGTCAGACTTAACTTATCAAGTTAATAACAAGTTTGTTAAACCAAATTTCACATTAGTAAATGAAAGTTGATTGAATTTGACTAGCGTTAAGATAATACAAATGCACGTTTCAAACAACATTAATTTATGTAACAATTACTTTGAATTTATATTCCTATTACACACAATAAATTATATGTCATAATAGATATGGATTCACAATGGTTTGAAGCGCTTTTCAAAGGGGATTATGATAATGTAATGAATAACATAGCCGATTATGTTAATTGTAGTCATTCTGCTGGTATCGATGGAGATTACAGTGATAATCACAGCTTCGATAATGACGACGATGATTTAGACGATGAAGGTGAGTTGTTTTGGAAAAAGGAGTTTGATCGTCATAAATTGGTTCTCTCCACGGCTGATGCCCTCTCATTGTATTATAATGCTTATATATATAAGGAACCCTGTATGTATTCTTACAATACTTGAATGTGATAGTTGAATGAAATATTACTTGGACATTGGACACGATGTGTAAACATGTTTAAGATGGATAAGATGACATTTCAAAGTCTTTGCTTTGAGCTTGAAAACCTATATGAGTTAAAAGCATCCAGAAGAATGTGTGTTGTTGAAAAAGTTGTAATGTTTCTTTATACAATAGCATTGGGTGCTTCCAATAGAGAAGTTTAGGATAGATTTCAACATTCATGAGAAACTATTATCAGGTGTTTTACTGAAGATTTTAAATTATTTTGTTTGCTCACTATAGATTTAATAAAACCTGAAGATCCTGAGTTTGTAAATACACTGCGTGAAATTATGAACAATCCAAGGTATATGCCTCATTTCAAGGTAATGATATCATTTGTATTTACTGATGCTGCTTTGAATTAAATAATTTTTTTAAAAAAAATTAACCATCTAACATTGATGTTTATTATTGGTTTCTGTAGGAGTTATCGATGGTATAGATGTGCATGCATGTGTTTCTTTAGAAAATCAAATTCCATTTATTGGTAGAAAAGGTGTGCTGACCCAAAATGTTATGGTTGCATGTAGCTTTGACATGTAATTCATATTTGTTTGGGCGGGTTGGGAAGTAGTACACACAATACATGAATTTTTCTCGAGGCAATTGACAATTCACATATAAAATTCCCTAAACCACCAGAAGGTAGTAACGTGTGTGTGTGTGTTAATTTTCTTTTTGCAAATTTGATTTCTATCTCATTATATGTTTTTACAGGAAAATACTACTTGGTTGATTCAAGATATCCTAATAAATATGGATTTTAGGGGCATATAGAGGTCAAAGATATCATTTGCAAGAATTTTGCAAGCAAGGACAACCACAAACTCGTTAAGAAATTTTCAACCGTGTTCACTCTTCATTACGTTGTGTGATAGAACGTACATTTAAAGTTTGGAAAAAAAGATGATGAATCTTATAGAATATGTCATTGTTTAATTACAATGCACAAGTTCAAATTGTTGTCGCATCTATGGCAATTCATAATTACATTAAAAGAACTTCACTGCAAGATGTGGCATTTATAGAGTTTGATCGTTATCCCGATATTGTTACTGAGAATTTTTTAACTGATGTGACTCCATATTCACACATCAAAAAAAAGCTACAAGCCTTCGTGTATGGATTATGTACGTGATGAAATTGCAGCAAGTTTAATGACATAATAAAACTATTGTTCTAATATGTTTAGGTCTCTTTACAATATTTTATTAATTGTGAAATTAATTTTTATGTAATTAAAAATTAAGATTATGAATCATGTCTTTTTAGGTAATTATATTACCAATATCAAATTAAACCATGATTTTTAACCAAACACTTTTGACATTCTTTTTCATGAACATGAAGTTAAACCACTCTAAAAACCAAACATATATTTCAACCACACCAACTACAACAAAAAGTGTTTTTTTTTTAAATTTGCTTTTATTACACTTCAACCAGAAAAAGCTACCATAATAACAAACACACTTAAGCCTAGGATGTCACAAACCACAAGTCATCCAATTATGTTTTTTCTAACAGTAATTCACATAAACCACCAAATCATAAATCTTCTAAAATCCTTTTAGGAGTAAAGGATTGCTATACCTTAAGTGCTAAATCTTTCTTTTTGTGTTTTCAAGTGTTATATTTACTATACAAATAATATGAGGCATAAAATTGTATTTATATGAAAAACCTAATAACCTTAAAAATGAGAAAACAATATCACTTTTACCCTAAAAAATATCACATATATTATTTAATGATAGTTTTAGAAATTTATTCAATTAAGTCCCTACTTGATTTTTGAGGTCTAGAATTGTAATCTCATGTATAAATTATATACTTGATAAATCATCCCATTTATTTTCTTATCATTGGTTCTTTATGTGTGTGACTCATTAGGTTTCTTAATATGTTGACCCAAATATAAATCACAATCATAATAAAAATATGATTAAATAAGTTAAACAATTTAACTTATTATGAGTTCAATAAATTGATTCATTTATATTTGAAGATCAAATATAGTGTCTAGCAATGTATGATTTCTTAAATATTAGAAAAGTGATAAGTTGTTTGACTTAACCTTCAAGTGACTAGTTTTTTAGTTTAATTATTATCCTTTCATAAAAAAATATTATGGTTTAGATATTGGAGCATGAGTGTGTTGCTTGACCAAATCATGTTTGTTTTCAATATTATAGCCATTGATTTTTTAAATAAGATTTCAAACTCTATTTAAATCTCATTTCACCTTATGTAAGGATTTTCCAATTTCAAATCTCATTTCATATTGCGTAAAGATTTTACAATCAATCGAGAACAAGTGAAATAATTTTTCTAATTCACTTAGGTGTTTAATCCTCTCTTGATCACCTAAATATCTTCATATAATTCGTGTAATATCCAATATTCGCCTATTTGTTACCTTCTTTTAAGGCAATGTGTTAACCAATGGGTAAATCCATAAGAATTGTGAATTAAATAGTATGGTAAACAACTAAATTGAATCAGTACACTGTAAGGATGATAATAGATTGTGGAAATCTAAAATGAAAATCTAAAATAAAAGGTTTATAGGTCAAGTAAAAAATAAGACTATGATAAATGGTAGAAAAATAAAAATTATAGAAACACAAATAAAAACTAAAAGAAATTACTATATTAGAAAATAAATATTGTCGAATAAAGTTTAATAAATTTTGATATCACTCGGGTTAATTTTGGTATAAATAGGCATTGAGATTTGAAAAATATTACCCGAGAAATATAAAAGGTATGATAATAGGGATGTAGTGGAAGTTAAACAAATTGTTGGGTATATATATATATAAGGTGGCTAGCTAATTTGAAAGGGAAAAAAAAATAACATTGTGAGAAAAGAAGAGTAAATTGTGAGGAAGAGAGAGAAATCTTGTGAGATGATACCAATTCCTACATCATCTTTTAGGAAAACCAGATTTTACTATTGATTAAGTGAAGTTAAGGAAGAGAAAGTAAGGTGATAGAGATAGAGAGAGTGAAGAAATGGAAGAAAGAAGAGGAAAACATAGGAAAGTTGTATTGGATTAGCTTTTGAAGAGCATACTCTTATATGGTAAAATGATTTAAGCTCACTTAAACAAGTTATTAGAAAGTTTAATTGATTTTGATGAAATTAGTTATTATGTTAATTAGGATTTCTGATTGATTATTTGGGGAGGAGGGTTTTGTAAATTAGTGTTAGAAATGTTAAAACATGTAGAAAATGAGTGTTATAGATGTGAAATTGGTGTTAGGAAGAAGAAAATATGGGAGGATTGAGTAGAGGTGGTCAACCAAATGTAGAAAGAAAAGAGGGGACAGAACTAGAAACAGTCTAGCTATTTTGAGAAACGGTTAGATTGTTTTGACTACTATCTAGTTTTGGCCCGATTTTGTGTTTTGTCTTAGTTTTCTTTGGTTCTTTTGGGTTGTGGAAAGGTGATGGCAATTGTTTGATTGAAGTTAGCATTATATATATATATATATATATATATATATATATATATATAGAGAGAGAGAGAGAGAGAGAGAGAGAGAGAGAGAGAGGAATTAGACAATAAGATTATGGCAATGTTAAATGTATGAATAAGATAAGGAGATTTCTTATTATATAAGTAGAAATGGATGTATTAAAGATGATAAACATATTAATTAATGGTACATTCTCTGGATTCAAGAGAAATACTAGGAGTGACATCTTCTACAGTGGAAGGAGCAAGCTCAGCTGGAGGTACAGGTAGGTACTTATGTACGTTCTTTTTTATTCAATTTTATTCTAAAATTTCATCATATTTTATATTTTTTATTGAGACCAAATCATGTATGGTAAATGAAGTGGAATAAAGGAAACAAAATGAAATGAGGTAGAAATAATAAAGGTTGTGTTAGGAAATTGGTTATGTGAAGGAAATCAAGGATTATGTTGCGCCACCATTGCTGAATGGTAGCCAATGATTTATTACCTCCATCGTTAAATGGAAGCCACTTATATTGTTTCCATCATTGAATGGAAACCACTGTAATATTGCTACCATTGTTGAACAATAGCCAATAATTTGTAGCTTTTATCATTGAATGGAAGCCATAATTTGTTTCCATTATTGAATGGAAACAACTGTTATGTTGCTACTATTTTGAATGGTAGCCAATGATTTGTTACTTTTATCATTGAATGGAAGTCACTGTTTGTTATTTTTATCATTGAATGAAAACCACTATTATGTTGCTACTTATAATGAATGGTAGCCAATGATTTGTTGCTTCCATTAGTGGATGGAAGCTACTATTTGTTATTTCCATCGTTGAACAAAAACCACTGTTATGTTGCTACCAATAATGAACAACAACCAATGAGTTGTTGCATTCATTGTTGGGTGAAAGCCACTATTTATTTTTTCCTTTGTTGAATAGAAACCCCTGTTATATTGCTTTCATTGTGGAATAAAAGTCAATGTTTGTAGCTTCTATCATTAATGGAAATTTGCATGAATGAGTAATGGTGAATATGGAATTTAAAGTTGGAAAATAGTATGGTAATTGTTAATTATAGAAACCTTGAACAATTGTAATATAAAAATTAATGGTATTTTGAGTTGTTCGAAATGTTGAATTTATAAATTATACTATTAAATTATTTATTCATTAATGTAAATCTATGCAGTACCATCATACATAACAAGGTAAGGCTGATATAGCCATTAGGATTAGACTTTTATATTAAGTATAATGTCATACTTGTATGCTTTTTATGTATAATTAATGGGATCTTTTACCTTTTCTGTAATAAATCTTTTGTAAACTTATGGATGTTAGCATTTTACATCAAATGAACTTACTATACGTCTTATAACTTTCATTTTGCACTTATTATATGTATTTTTTTTTTTTACTTCTTGTCTTACAACTTTGAAGAAATACTTTTGATTTATAGTGTATATACATTGGGAAATTGAATTTGTGTGATATGTTGAGGAAATTGATATTGATGTGGGATAAAGTCTAGGATGGTTGGACTAATGTTATGGGGGAGTTGGTTAGGTTATGTATGAAGTGGTAGATAACTTGGTATGGTTCAAATACAAAAGAAACCCTGCCGAAATTTCAGTAGAATAAATAACATGAAAACAATTTGACCTTAATTTCATTATATATATATCATATATATGGGTAAAATTGCACTGAAAGTTGGGATGTTATATTTTGATATAAGAGCTTTTGGTTATTATTTAAGGGGATTATTGTAAGAAATAATGCATTTATATGACTAAGAACTGAATTACATGTTAAAATGGTACATACCCGTCGATTGACGAGGATTACCCCATCTCTTATACAAAGTTAGGACAACTCTGCAAATAGAGGGAGAGATCAGAAGGATGATCTTTTAGGAGATATTATATCGCATTCACCTAAGAATAGTTAGTCTCAGCCTACGTAGAGGGGTCCCTTTATATGTAAAAGTGTTTCCTTATTAGCTGTAGTAGAGATGTCAGAACCAGAGGTATTATAGAAGCCAAAATAGTCTAGTAGACTTCTTTTCATAGCACCCTCAGGAGCACCTTTCATATTGGTCCTATTTACTTGCGATAGATAGTCAAAGTTATTGTATTTGAGATGTCAGGGACTATTAGTGCAGCTAGTAAAGAAGGTATTCATACTATAGTTCATTGGGTTAAGCGTATAAGATATATTAAATTGTACCTTTTATAGAAGATAAGGATGTGTATGTTTTAGGATAATGGATTTATAAGGTAAAAGAGTCACTTATATAGATTCCATTGTCTGAGGAGATTAGGATATATTGTGTGGCAAAGTTACTCTTAGAAGGTGCCCAAACTTGGAGGGTTATTATTATAACTCGAAGGGCAGGGGAGGAACTGGGCTGAGTTGATTTCTGGAAGGATAATGTAAAAGAATTCACTAAGCTATTAGAGCAATCAGAGCGAGCTTGGAAACTGGCAAAAGAAGCATGGGAGACAATTAATATCAATAGAGGGAAAAATGAAAGAGAATTAAAAATAAAGACTCTAATCACTGCTAGTGAAAGGGAAAACTAGATCTCACTGCTACACGAGTATGTCAATGTGTTTGCTCTTACATAGATATGCCTGATTTAGATACCAATATAAGGTACATTAAATGAAGAAAGTATACATGTGAAGCAGAAACTACAAAGAACTCGTTTGAATATGATGTTTAAGGTGAAAGATGAGATAGAAAAGCAATAAGATGTTGATTTTTTGAAGGTGGTTAGGTACCCCTACTAGGCATCTAATATTGTGGTGGTTTATAAGAAAGGCAGAAAAATAAAGGTATGTGTAGACTATAGGGATTTAAATAAAACAAGTATGAAAGATGACTTCCCTTTACCACACATTGATGTCTTATTCAACAATGCAATATGAAGCTCAACGTACTCCTTTATGGATGATTTCTTTGGGTACAACCAGATTAAAATGGCAAATAAAGATTAAAAAACAACTTTTGTTACTCTATAGGGAACCTTTTGCGACAAGGTAATGCCATTTAGACTAAAAAACATTGTGGCCACTTATCAAAAGGAAATGGTAGCTCTGTTTGACAACGTGATGCATAAAGCAATTGAGGTGTATGTGGATGACATGTTTGCTAAATCTAAAGAGGGAGAAGACCATTATTAGAATCTAAGAAAGCTGTTTGGAAGGTTGAAAAAGTATCATTTGAGGTTGAACACCATAAAATGCTCATTCGAGGTAAAATTTAGAAAGCTGTTAGGATTTGTGCTAAATAGCCAAGGTATTAAGGTCAACCCTAATAAAGTAAAAGCAATTCTGGCCATGTCACTGCCTAAGATAATAATAAAAAAGTGAGAGTTTTTAGGTCGTTTGAATTATATTGCTTGGTTTATATCTCAAATGGCAATAACTTGTGAGCTAATCTTTTGACTCCTTTGAAAGAAAAATCCTAAGGTATGGAACAAGAATGCCAAGAAACTTTCGATAAAATCAAGTGGTATTTAAAAAATCCTTTTTTGTTGGTGCCTCTTGTTCTTAGTAAACCATTGATTCTATATCTAAAAACAACCAAATAGCAATGTGATTGATATGTACTCTGGCAACTTGATGAGTCTAAAAGAAATGAGAGAGTGATCTATTATTTGAGTAAAAAGTTCACAGATTATGAGTTCAAATACACAATGGTAGAGAAGTTTTGTAGTGCACTTGTATGGGTTACAAAATGACTTCAATAGTACATGTTGTAACATGACTGATTTCAAAACTGGATCCTCTTTAGATATATCTTTGAAAAGCTTTATTTATCAAGCAAAATAGCAAGATGGTAAGTGTTGTTAGCTGAGTATTACATAATGTATATGATAAGAAAAGTTGTGAAGGAAGTGTTATCACTGATCATTTGACATACAAAGCAATTGAAGATTATGAGTGTTTGAATTTTGATTTTCCAGATGAAAGTGTCCTAGTGGTAGAAAAATAAGAAGAACTAGACTAGTAGAAACTGTATTTTGATGGAGCAATAAATATACATGGCAATGGGGTAGGAGTAGTGATAATTTCCCCTAACAAAAAGCGATACCCTGTTTCGATCAAACTGCACTTTAAATTCATAAATAATACGGTTGAGTATGAAACTTGCATCCTTGGATTAGAAACTACATTGGAGTTGAAGATAAAGAAACTTGATGTCTATGGAGACTCAATGTTGATAATCTACCAAGTGATTGGAGAATGACAGACAAAAGATAAGAAGTTGAGGCCATATCAAGAATATATGTCTAAATGGAAAAACAAATTTAAAGAGATAAAATTCACTACATGAGAAGAAATAAAAAAACTAATTTGCTGATGCTCTAGCCACTTTAGCTTTCATGGATAAAATCAATTTTGAGAACAGAGTGCAACCTATAAGTATTGAAGTCAGGGATTCTCTAGCCCACTGCTGCTCCGTCGAAAGAGAAATGGATGGGAATTTGTGGTATTATGATATCAAATAGTTTATACAACACCTGAAGTATCCCTTCGGGGCATCCAATATAGATATGAAAACCTTGCGAAGGCTAAATATGGTATATTATCTCGATGCAAAAATGTTATATAAAAGGTCATCCAATGAAACATTGTTGAGATTTTTGGATGGGATATAAACAAAAAACATGCTCCAAGAAGCTCACGAAAGGATTTGTGCAAGTCATGCTAGTGGATATATGATGGCTAGATAAATATAGAGGGTGAGATATTTCTAGACGAGCATGGAAAAGGATTGTATAAAATATATCAGAAAATGCCATAAATGTCAGGTGCATAATGATAAGATAAATGCACCTTCAACTCTTTTATTCAATATGACATCTACATAGCCATTTGCAATGTGGGGAATCGATGTAATTGGGCATATCAATCTAAAAGCCATCAATGAGCATCGGTTTATCCTAGTGGCCATTGACTACTTAATAAAATACGTGGAAGCCAGTTCATAGTTCATGTAACCCAAAAGATAGTGAAGAGATTCATTGAACAACATTTAATTTGTCAAAATAGAGCACCTGAAATGATAATGATTGATAATACTCATAACTTTCATGAAAGAATAATAATAGAACTTTGCTCAAAATTGAAAATTAAGCTCTTAAATTCATCTCTATACAGGCCAAAGATTGATGGTGTTGTAGAAGCTGTCAACAAGAATATTAAAAAGATTATGCAAAAAATGGTAGTCACATACAAGGACTGACATGAAATGCTCCCTTTTGCTCTACATACCTATCACATTGGAATAAAGATGTCTATACGAGCTACACCTTATTCCTTGGTTTATGGGATAAAAGTAGTAATGCCTCTAGAAGCAAAAATTTCATCTCTAAGGGTATTGATGAAATCAGAACTTAAAGAAACTTATTGGGTCAAAATGAGATACGAACAATTAAATATGATCAGTGAAAAGAGGTTAGCTATAATATGTCATCACCAGTTGTATAAAAAAAGGGTAAAGCATATGATAAGAAGGTCAGACCCAGGTTATTTTGGGAAAGAGATTTAATGTTGAGAAAGATCTTACCTCTACCCGATAAAGATTAGAATAAGTGGGCACCCAACTATGAAGACCCATATGTAGTGAAGAAAGCATTCTCTAGGGGAGGTTTGTTATTGACAGAAATGGATGGAGACGACTTGCCTAGCCTCTGAACTCTAATTTTATAAAGAAGTATTATGCATAGTGTATTCATCTTCTTTAAATCAATAAAGTTTGGTTATTCATTCTCGTTTTATCTTGTGTATTTCGCAAATGATCTCAAAAGGCTCAACACAAATCCTTTGCAAAATCATTTTCTTTTAAACAAAGGTTTTAAAATTTAATTTTGGCTAACGATTTCAAGAAAAATCAATGATATGTCAAGAGTAATGATTCACCAAGCAACTCTTTCGAAGATGGCTACATACCCATAAACCCTAATAGATGACTCAACCATCAAAGTTTGTCGTATAAAAACTACATGAATTAAAAAGGATAAAGTTTTCATGAATTTTAAACTTGTAAAATGTTTTCTCATTTGTAAGGTAACCTTGGCCAACATCACACTCTACACTAGAGGCAAGTATTAAAAAACAACAAGGATGTAGTTGGAAAAATTAAAAAAGGTAGAATACCTATGAATGGAATCCACGAGATATTGATTAAAGCTGCAAGCCCAGTAATCCAAAAAAAGCATTGAGGACTAATAAATCTTGAAAAAGACAAATCTTGAAAAAGACATACGGGTATTTGATAAGCAAGCATACGTTATTCCTCCAACTTCGACAAACAAAGAAAAGGAAAATTATTGAGGAACTCACAAATGGAAGAAACATGTTTGGGTTTTCAATCAAGGGCTTGAAATAGAAAAGGACTTTAGTATCTTGATTCTAATAGAAAGTTCGGTATGACCAAATAAAGAGATTTTGGGAAAAGTTGAGTTGGTGTTCGATTAAAGGTTTAGAGTTAAAAGAAAAATAGGGAAAGATCCATTTTCTCAACTTCTAAGAGGGAAGGTCTCTAATAGCATAGCATATGTTGTAAAACAAAAGATGATGGAGTAGCATAAGGGAGTAAAAGTGATCCTAGACCCATGAAGACTTTTAAACACTATTTGAGCATGTGAATTCCTCTTTTTTTTTTTGTAGCCATAAAACTCAATCTTTATTATATACCTTAAAAGTCCATTCTAATCAAGCATGCGAGAAAGACTGATAAATACGCTCTAAAAACATAAAGAACCATTCAGGAGAGTTATGACAAAGTGAATAGCTATTTGTCTTTATTGAGAAAATTCAAACAAAAAAACTTCAAACAAGTATTTAATCCTTTTTTAACCTAATGCAAAGTGGGCCATCTCCTAAACCAATCACCATAATAAAATACATTTTTTCAAAAACTAATACAAACCATGAGAGTTGCATAAACATTGTTTCTTGACATGACTTTGAAATATCTCGGGCTTTCAAAAAGACTAAGTAAATCTTATGAAATGCTTATTAGGGAAAACTTCCTAAAATAAAACCAAAACATGTGTCACATGTATTTGATAAAGCACTTAAAAAACAAAATTGTCATAAGACAAGGAGTTCTAATGCATTTCCAATTAGGATAGTATTCGTCATGACTTAAATACTCACAAAAAATAGAAGCCTCCAAAGGTAGCTCGACACGCAAGATTTGAAAGTAACTCACATGGATTTGCTTAGGTAAACTAGGAAAATGAGCCGACAAAAATGACCACCTCGAAAATTACAACCCTTAGCAATCAAAATAAGAGATTATAAAGAAATGAAAGGTTTATATTTTGATAGGCATACATTGCATATGCTTTAACCTCAACTTTGAAATAGTATTGGTACAGGATTCGTCGATCAAGAGGAAAGATGGTGAAATCTGTATAAGTGAACAAAAGTCAACAAATGACAAAGAAATCTCATCCATCTGTGTGGATAACTAAAGTCATAAGACAAGGAACTCATTTTAAGAGTTTAGCCCTAGAGGGTATTTTATTTTGAATTTTGATTTAGGAAAGTTTTGAAGGATTTTGATGAAAATCCTAGTTTGAATTTCAAAATGGGCTAGTCGCTCATGAAAATAGATCAATTTTAGAAAAATATGGATAATTGCTGAAGTTCTTTTTAGAATACAAAAAGGACAGGTCACCCGTAAAAATAAACCAGTTTTTGAATTTCAAAATGGGCAGGTCGCCCGTGAAAATAGACCAATTTCAAGAAAGCATAAACGTTTGATGAAGTTCTTTTTGGAATTTTAAAAAGGTAGGTCGCCCGTGACAATAGACCAGTTTTTTTAATTTTAAAATGGGCAAGTTGCCTGTAAAATAGATCAATTTTAGGGAAGCAAGAACGCTTCCTGAAGTTCTTTTTGAATTTTAAAAAGAGTAGGTCGCCTGTGAAAATAAACTAATTTTTGAATTTTAAAAGCAAAGTATTTGGATGGGTGGATTACCTAGCAAGTTAGACACATTTTTTCTTTACAATCTCACTGTGCAAAACCTTTTTGAGATTTTGCTTCGTAAGCATTGTAAAAAAGAACATATATTGTTACTCATTTTTTATCCTATAAAAAATCAAGAATAGAAAAACAAAATCCAAAAATACAAGAGGATACACATGAAGAAAGCCTAAAAGATTGCCCAAATTGATAGTGAATGACCAAAATGACAAGTGGTAAAGTTGGAGGACTAGAATGTACAAGATTGATAAAATTAGCTGCCTAATTCTGAATGACAAAAGATGCATTCAATGAAAATATTTTTATTTGAGGTAAATAAATACAAATTTGAATGAGAAAAGACACAATAAGGATTTTAGAAGGCTTAATTTATTTTATTGAGAACATAAATGCAAGGAAAATCAGTTTTTTTAGTCAATTTGATTGTTAATTGGAAGAAATTGAAGTTTAGGGACTGAAATTGGACTTTGGCAAGTTAAATGGGTCAAATCAATGGCTAAATTGTGAAAAATTTAAAGTTTGATAGCCAATTAGGGGTTTAATTGAAGAAATTCAAAACCAATGACCAAATTATAAAAGGCATTAGACTTCAATAGCTGGAAGTGACCAAATCAAGGGCCAAATTGAAAGTTTAATGATCAATTAAAGGTCCAAATGCACAAATCAGAAACCAAAGACCATGATGAAAATGGCGCTAAACTTTGAGGCTGATGATTGAATTTAGTATGGGTGAAATTGCATAAAATTAAGAGTGTATGAGGCAATTACAGGTGCAATTAAAAGCAATTGCAAAATTAAAGACTAAAATGAAATATATCAAATCTCAAATTAAAAACACGAATTTCTAGGGTTTAACTTAGACGACACGTCGTTTACCCATTATTCATCTTCTTTCTTGGCATTTTTTGATGATTAGGTCAGCATCTTCCAAAAGCTCATTGTGGAGTTCTAATCCTCCAAATTCCATGAGGTTTTTTGCAAATTAATGAAGAACATCCTATTTCAATGAAATTGGATGATTACATCCTAATTCTTCCATACAAGTCTCCAACACCTTGTCTTTGATGTTTACATCGAAGTTTCTCTGGTGAAGCCTCAAAAGTGGCCAACTGAGATACTCATTTGTGTAAAACCACCTAACCTTTTTTTGTGTTCAGACTTAAAAACTCTTATAGAGTTCTTATTTAGGGCCATAAATTTTTCATTTAAGATTATAATGTGAGAAATATATGTCTTTATCTCTAAGAAACAGAAAACTATTTAGGCAAAACCATCTTCCTCAAAAACCATTGAAGGATAAAGGTTTCAGTTGTTAACATTAGTCTAGAGCTCTCTCATTTTGATAAAATAAAACTAAGCTTTCATCAATATTTGAGGGAATCCACCAAAAAACCTAGAAAACCCATATAAATACCTATAGAAATTAAAGAAAAAAAAGAGAAGAAATAGAGAAAAACATGAGGATATACTCCATAAAAAAGGACCCTACTATAAAGGTTTAAAGACTTAACATAGAAGCTCTAGCAAGCTTTGAAAAGAATAGAATGGGAAAGTGAAAGAAGGAAAGAAAAAAGGGAGGTAGCGGCCTATAGCCAGCAAGTTTGAAGAAGGTATAACATGTGAAAACTTAAGGGTAATGTCCATATAGCCTACTCATTCATGCTTTTTCAATGTTTAATAATGTTTTTTTAATATTTTCCCTCCAGTAGTTTTAAGCATACTAAGCAATTTTAACAACATATTATCCAACTTATTCATGTGATAATTCATAATGAATTGCAAAAAGTTTTAAGGTAATAACTGCAAAACCAAGTTAACAATTAACTCATGGTATATGACAGAGCCAATTGGCTTAATTTCTCAATATAGCAAATCATTTTCAACATATTCATGTAAAGATAGTGAGTATTAGTTTCATACATACACATTTAAATTCAAATTCAAATAAGGTTTTAAATCTTAACTTGGTCTCCCACTATTTTCTTACAAATTAATATTTCTTATTATTAATTCGGAAAATCTCGCTTAGATTTTCCTAATGACTTAGGACCCCATTCAATTTATGCGACTTTGAGTAACTCAACAAATCCAAATAAATTAAATTAGGTAGATAACATAATTTATCAATCACATCCACGTATGACTCCTAGATCAGTTAGGTGACAACTCATTGTCTAAATCATATAAGTTAGTTAAGTAAGACTCAATTTTATAGCATTAAACATATTCGATTAACGATAACCATGAGTAGCTCAACAAGTTATCCATGAATAGAATTTAGATTTTATGCATATAAATCAGAAGACAACAAATCATGTTCTTAACATGTATTTAATATATTAATAAGAGATTTATTATAAATTTTAATTAGGTCTCATTTCCTGACATAATTGATATATCATGTATAACAATAATATATTAATTTATTGTCCTCACAAGCCATTTTAATTGGGTAATTATAGACATATTTAAACTAATTCTCTTGAGTCATCAAAGGGAATTAGGTGGTTAAAACCTAAGTAGTTGTTGTAAATCTTTAGAAGTCCTTTGCAAGCACCATAGTTGTATCATTCACCACCATTCTTTCTTCTTCTATGATTACTAAATAATTTCCCTATCTAAATTCCTACATTTCTAAATTATATAACATTTATATAATTAATTAAAAACCTTGAGTTACATTTGAGGGTAATTAGTTGAGAAAAGAATTTTACAACCCTAGAAGAAAAATAGAGAAAAGGCAAGACATGTAGGTTCTATTTAATATTACAATCATCCAACCATAAAAACACATTGGTCTTTAGTGTCCATAATCATTCATCATGCATAAGAACATATTAATATGCTTAATAAAAATATTACATACTTCAATTCTAATTATTGACTTTATGTGAAATTTTTAAAATAATATTTCTAACACTTAGATATATTAAATCAAATCCAATTTGATAATTTTCCAATCATAATAAATTTTATTTAGTATAAATTTTCATTGAAAAACCATTTTTCAAAATTTAAGAAGAAAATTAATTATATTCAAATTCTTATTAATATCATAAACTAATTTAAGATCAATGAAATAAAATTTTTCGAATTATAAACTCTCTTCATTTTAGAAAAAACTATTTCTCTAAATATTATTTAATTAAACATTTTAATTCAATCCTAATCCTATTAAGAAAAATTAATTCTATAATTAATTTATTTTAGGGTTTTATTTTAAATATAAAATTATTATCTTATATATGGAAGGATAAAATCATAATTTCAAACCCAAATATACCTAGATATAAGTTGCAGGGGTAGAATTGCAAATTCAACCCCTTCTTCTACTTGACGAAGCAGCCTTGCTATTGCAACCGGTATGGGTTGTCACGTCGGCAATAACCCTAAAAAATGGCAATAGTGTTGGTGTTGCATACAACCTACCAGGCGCACTAGCAATGCTAACGCCCCTGCTAGTGGCGCATAACCACTATAAAACCCTTTTTAAAAATTCAATGGTGAATTTTGGTCGAATCTGAATTGTAAACCCCTGAGGAGAAACATATAAAATTAATGAAGCAACTAGTATGATAAGTGAGTACAAGGAATAACTAATTCATGAGGATGATGAAAAATGAAAGAAATTAAAATAAAATGTTTAAGTATGGGTTTCAAGAAAATAAGTTACAAAAAATAGCTGAAAAATACAAAATACAAAAACACAGATAAAAACTTAATGAAAACTTTTTATCAAAAAAAAATTATTATGTCATAAAGTTTAATGAAATTCAAATTCACATGTTATAAGTCTTGTATAAATCGGCGTTAGGACCCGAGAAATATTACCCAAGGAAAATGAAAAGGTTTAAAGGAATGGACATAAAATGAATTTTTAAAATTGTTCTCTATAAATACATGTAAGGTGTCCGACCATATAGGGAGGAAAATTAAGCAAGAAAAGTATGAATAAAAAAAGAGAGAAAAAAATGTGAGAAAAAGTTAGAAATCCTGTGAGATCATACTAAATCTTCCATTATCTCTTAAGAAAACCATATTTCAAGATTGAGTAAGTGAGATTTATGAAGAATAAGTAAGGGGAGAAAGTAAATAAGGTGAAGAAAAAAAGGGAAAGTTGGGAAACTCTCATTTGGCTAGCATTTGGAGGTCAAATTATTTTGTGATAAGAAGTTCTATACTTGTTTTAGTGAGTTTAATGGAAAATTAACATCAATTTTGTCTAATTGTTAATTAGGGTTCTTAAGTGTAAAAATTAGGGATTTTGTAAATTGGTGGTTAGGCATACTTAAACATGTGGAGATGAGTGTTTAGAAGGTTAAATTTAATGTTATTGAAAAAGAAATCCTTGGGAAAAAGGAGGACATGTGGCAGGTCATACTAGAGAGAAGAAAAAATTATGTTTTGATGTATATATGTTACTATGATAAGAACTAATGTAAAATGATATTTTAAAGAATTATATTGTTGTTATTAATGTTGATGAATTTATATTGAAATTGTTGTGAATTTTAGTAATGGAATAAATGAATGTAAAAATGAGTGTGATTTGCTTAAATAATAGATTTGAATGTAGAGTTGGAAATTTAAATTATGTTAAGGGGCATTATGGCTAAATAAGTCCAAGTGGAAAATGAACATTGGAATGTGGTGTTGTTGAATTTGATTTAATTAGAAATTTATATACGGAGAAATGAGTACAAAGAATAAATATGTGAGAAATGTAAAAAGTGTTATTATTAATTAAATCTAATAATGATGAGTTATGCGGTGATAAATTATTAATTTATGGTACTTTCTCTGGATTCAGGAAAGGCACCAGGGGATCCCGTACCACTGGAGGAGCAAGTAAGTGTTTTGCATCGCTTTTTATTTCTCTAAATTTCTTAATTTTTCACAATATTGGTATTATATTTTGGTTAAATTGTTGAAGATGAAAAGTTATGTCATGTGTGGGATAGAATGATGGAAAGTTAAAAGAAAAAAAAAAGATGAATTGTGTGTCTATAACAATGAATGGATGAGTGGTTATGTTGAGTTGATAGAAATATTACTTGGTTTGTGGAACGAAGGCGATGAATTATTATTTGGTTTGTGGAACTAAGGCAATGAATTGTTACTTAGTTCGCAGAACCAAGCGGTGAATTCTTACTTGTTCGCCCGTTGTGGAACCAAGGCAGTGAATAATTATTTGATTGTGGAACCAAGGTGATAAATTGTTAATTGGTTTGCCCATTGTGGAATCAATGTGAAGAATTATTACTTGGTTAACTCAAGGTGGAACCAAGGTTGTGGGGTTAGGGTTATAAAGGATATAAAATTTGAAAGTACATAAGACGAGGACATATGGGGGAAAAATAAGATCGTAGTGATTTGGAATTTAATATTAATAGAAATAAAAGATAAGATTAAGTTAAAGTATAAAAATAAATAAAATAAAGAGTTATGATTGGTAATGCTACATATCATTATAAAATAATATTTTGTGTTATATATAGATATTTATTATTGACTGATATAATATATAATTTGACATTTTTTTGCAGGCTCATCTTATACTACAGGGCAAGGTTGTTATATTTTTAGGAATAGTTTTTGTCTTAGGTATAATTGTGTAATTATCCTATAATTCTTCCTTCTGTAAGCTTATGAATGTTGAATTTTGTATCACCTTTACTTACTTATGTCTATCTTTCTTTCGCTTTATTTGTATATGTTTTATGTTTTTATTTTTATACTTTTAGATTATGTTGTATGTTTATATAGTTATTTCTGGTAATTTTTTTCTGTTAATGTGAAATGATATTGACTTTGATGCGGATTACGGTCCAGGATGGTTGAACCATGATGTAGTGGAATTAGTTGTGTTATGAATGAAGTGGTCAATAAATTGGTATGGTCCGGATATAGAGAAAATTTTGCTGAAATTTCAAATTTCAGTAGAATTATATATATATATATATATATATATATATATATATATATATATATATATTGAATATGTCATTCATGATGCGTTGAAATTCGGAGGGTGCATTTTTAAATCTAAAGGGCATTACATTCCATTCGTATTGGCCGAAAGGAACTGTAAAAGTAGTTTTGTATCTATCCTTGGGATCAATCTGGATTTCCCAAAATCCAGATTTCATGTCAAACTTAGAAAATATGAATGCGGAGTGCAATTTTTGTAATAAATCTTTTTTGTTGGGGATTGGATACCTGATCCATTTTAAAGCAGAATTTAGAGGTTTGTAGCTGATCACAAGTCTTGGTGTGCCCCTTTTGATTTCAGAATTTTTATTGACATAAAAGGCCGCACACGACCAGGGTGAACGAGACTTTCAGATAAGACCTTTAGACTCGAGATCACGGATCTTAAGTCTGCAATGTTGTTCTAAATCAGCATTCATTTGTATAGGTCTTGCTTTTGTAGGTATGAGTTTTTCTGAAAATGTATTTTCATAAGGAAGATCAACGATGTGTTGTTTTCGCTTCCAGAAAGCATTAGGTATGTCTGAACATAGCTGTTGTTCAATCTTACTTTGGAAATTAATGATTTTCTTTTGTAAATCAGATCTTTGTAATTGTTTGTTGATACGACAAAAAAAACATGGTTTTGTAAATCATGTAGATGGAATTGTTTCCCATGAATTAGTGCATTGATATGATAGGTATGTATGGAACATGCTTTAATCAAATTTAAATTTCTAGTCTTAGATTTTTCTAAGAATGGAAAAACAAGTTTGGTGTTATTAATCTTGGAAGTAATACAATTATGATGTGTTTGATATGGAGTAATCATATCAATAAATGGAGTGCCAAGAATGATGGTATGATTGATGTTTTTTGTAACAACAAAAAATGTTTTAAGAGAAATGCCTTTGTTGAAAACGGAGGCTTGGGTTTTTCCTGTAATATGTAATTTGGAATTATTAGCAGTAGAGAGTTTTTCAGAGGTATTTTATAAAAATCTTTTTGGAACCACGCTTTCTTTAATGCAGTTTAAATCTGCACATGTGTCAAATAAGGCAATAGTGTCAAGCTTGAAATCTTCTGAGAAAACAATAGTAATTCTAATTAAATATTTCTTGGAAGATATTTGGGTTAGTACGTTTAAGAAATCATCTGGAATATGCTCAATATTTGTAAGTGTATGTGGTAATGCATGAGATTCAATGGTTTGATCTTCTGTATCAGACTCAGTATCAGACTGGCTTTCAATTTTGGACAGAAGGAGTTGTAGTATGGTAGAGTCTTTCTGCCGGGCCTGTTTGAGGGTTTGCAATTCAGATTTGAGAGTTTTTATCTCAGAATGTAATTCTGGAATGGTGACTGTGGTTTTGAATTTCTTTTTGCCAAAGATCTTTATAAGGTCATAGGTATTGGTGCTGGTAGAAAGTAATATAGAGCGGTTAGACGGGGGGGCTCCAGTTGGCTGAAGTCTTTCAATAATTTATCCAAATAGGTTTTTTGAAGTTGAGGATCATCGAGTCGTTTGATAGCCTTAAGAATAAATTCCTGATCTTGGGTCAACACGTTGATTTGTTTGGAATTTGTAGAGGCATCTGAAGTAGCACTGGTGGTTGTTATTTCATTGATTTGAAATTCTTCTTTAGAAGTGTCTGAAGGAGAGTGGTCAGTGTTCGTAGCCTCAATGTAGAGATTTTGTATTTGGTTGATGGTATCTTCATCTATTTGGAGTTCATGAAGTTTAGTATTGACCTTGCAGAAACGGGATGTATGTTTTTTCTAGTTACATTTATAGCAGGTAATGTTTTTGGGGTCAAATTTTGTTTTGGGTTTCAACTGGAAAGGTTTATGGGGCTTGGTAAATTTGTAGGGCTTTTTGTAGTAAGGTTGATATGGTCTAGAATAGAATTGCTATCGGTTTTTATGTACTGATCATCTATAAGGAGGTCTCTGGCTTGAATATTTTTTGGGTTGTGAACAGTTCCCACTGTATGAGGGTTTTTTGGTAGAAAGGTCGAACTGGTGACAGAAACTACCAAGTTCTTATCTGGTATGTTTCATTTCCCACTTTAGGTGCTTCTAGAGTTTAAGATCCTAACAGATCTTCAGACCTTCTTTTTTAGTAAAGCTTACAAATTGACCATATGTGAGCTGGTTATATGGTATGGTTTTTGTTGTAAAGGTATCTTTGATTTTGTTTCTAACCTTTTCTCCTAAAAGAATAGGTAGTCCTGCAAGGAATTTTTCTTTTCAAAAGGGTTGGTTTGAATCCTCCCTAAGCATGACACGGGTAAGGAAGGTGTTTTTGTACCATTGAAAGTCACTTAGCTTCTTACATCTAAGGTTGGAAAGGAGTTCAGCATTTTTGTCTTTCAAATGGGAAGGGTCTCCAACAAAATGTAAGGAAATTATAAGAATAAAGGTTGACACAACATCTTGGATAGTGTTTTCGGATGGGTCAAGGATGGGTGTTTGGTCCTCATATGTTTGGAAGGAGTTTAGGATATGTAGGTGATCGGTTTCAGTGAGATGGTAATCCCACCATCCTTTTAACTGGCCAGAGAAACCAGCAATAAGGAGCTCAGTAATAGCTTTATCTGGGGTTCCTATCTGGGTTTTGTAGGCATTGGCTGCCATAGTCATTTGTTGGACGGTGTTGAGGATATTATATTCAAACATTCCATCTATATTTCATTCATAGAAGGAAGAGGCATTATATTTGTGTTGAGTAAGGATAGTTGGTTCAGTAGTTATGGAAATGTCTGGGGCAATGGTTGTTTTGGGAGTTTGCCAGGTAAGTCTATTTAGGGTAAGAGGTTGGTTTGGAGAAGTACCTTCATCAGAAGACTCCCCGAGGCCATTTTGTAAAGTGTTGACTTGATTTGTGGAGGTAGAAGGGTTGGTTATTTGTGGTGTGTCTGGGACAGTTAAAGAAGAACTGTCAAGATGTTGTAGATGTGTTTTAATAGCTTTAAGAAAATCTATTTGGTTTTCTTGGATTTATGTTTGGCTGGTTTTTGTAATTTGGTAAGGTTTGAAGACTGAGTTTTTTAGTTTTAAATCAGGTGAGGTTTTAATGCCAACTGAACTTGTAGTAGTTCTTTGTATTTGTTTCTCTAGTCGTGTAAGCTGCTTTCCCAGGGTATTAAGGTTGGTGTTTGTAAAGTTGTTTTGGTTAATGAAGTGTTTTGTATTGGAAAGTGTGTCATCAGTAGATAATTTGTAAGGAGCTGCCTCAACAGTCTGGTTATTGTGGGTTATTTGGATATTTCTTAAAGGTGGATGTTCAGACTCAACTGTAGGTCCACTGGTGAGGTTCCATACAAAGGTTTTTGACCTTGATTTGACTGAGCATGCAGTTTAATGGATGCAAAATGATATGGAATGTGATGTTCAGATGCATAATATAATTCGAACCAATCAAAAAATAGAATATGTATTTTGTGTAACTCAATGAAATTATAAAATTGTTGTTGTATTTCACTTCTGTGTTCGAGAAAGTTTTGAAAAAACCAAATTCGTTTTATAGAGTTACAGGCCGAATAAAAATCCTTTTTTAAGAGAGTTTTGTCAAAAACAAAATGTTTTTCTGAAGTCAAAACATTCAGCTCGTTTTGGAAATTTTCAGTAATAGCTGAAAAGGTTGGTGAAGTTGGAGGAGATGGTTGCTCAAGGTTTGTATAGACAGGTTTTGGTATATTTGTAGTATAGTCTGCATTTTGGAAACTAGGAGAATGGATATCGGATGTAGATTTCTTGGAAGGTTTTCGTGATAAGGGATATTGATAACAGAAGAGATTTTGGAAATTCTTCCTAGATCTATTGTACTAGAAGAGGAAGAGGCTTCTGAGAATCTGGAACTTGTAGAGTGTCGGTGGAAAGATAATTTGACTTTTCCATTTGTGTATTGGGTAATATTTTTAATTTGGACATTGGGTTGAGGTAGTGGTGGTAGTTCCAGTGGTGCTGCACCTTCAAGGATCCAATCTTCTGGTAGGGATATGGCTTTCCATTGGATTGCTTTTGGGACAACAATGTTTGAGTGGGATAAATCTGTTTGTAGTAGGAGTGTTTCACCTTTTTTAGATTGGAATTTGTGTTTGCTGGCAAAGGCTGAGAACATGGCTTTGTAATAGATTTTGAATATGAGAGCAACATGGATAGATCCTTTGAGCATGTCATAATTATGGGTCTTTATTTATAGTAGCATATTTTGCAAGATATTTTTATCTTTGAGGGATATGGTTATATTTGGATAATAGTCAAATGATACCGGACCACTGCAAAGACTAGACTCAATAGAACTGAGGAGGGAGTCTTGGAAGTTTTGAAATCGAGCATCACGGAGGACAGCTAGAATGAAGGTGTTTAAGCCTTCTTTTGTAAGGGGTTTTATTCTGACCTGGACAAGGCCAACATGAATATATTTATAGTTTCGAGCTAGATGTTTTTGTAGGGATTTTTTTATAGAGGAGTTGAATGGTTTCAAAAGGTTTGGTAAGCTAAATATCTCGTTCCTCAGTTTTGATAGTAAAATCTGTTTTGGAAATATCATATTTAGATTTTTAATAAATCTGAGTTTGAGAAATTTTTGAAATTTTCCAGTCATCAATGTTTTTTGTAAAGTCTTCAATAGTTATTTCTTCACTTTGTACTATCCTTCTGCTTTTAGAAGATTCAGAGGTAGAGGAGGTCGAAATAGAAGTAGTTCTGTGAAAGACGGAATCCATAGAAAGGAAAGATAAACTAGGAAACAGGTTGCAGATTATATAGATTTATTGCCCTAAAACTCAGATGGGACTTACACCATTTAGTTGCATACCTATATATATTAATTTCATTGTATATGTATCATGTATGTGTGAAATTGGGTTGAATGTTGGGATGTTACATGAAAAATCTGACCAAATATTCAGCATGCTAAAATGGCATCCAATTAGAATATTTTAACCAAGATTTTTAGATTATTTAAAAAATAATGGGATTCTCTCACAATAGACACATCCTAGAACACCATAGCTTAATGGAGTTTCTGAAAAGAGAAATCACACTCTATTGGTTATGGTACGGTCCATAATGAGTTATACAGACACAGACCTTCCGCTTTTTAAATAGAGTTCCATCAAAATATGTTGATAAGACTTTAATGAGATATTGAATGGTAGGAGACCAAACTTATCATTCTTATATTATTTAATTATGTTTTATTTAGGATTATGATTTATATTTAGACCAACATATTAGGGAACTTAACGGGTCATATATATAAGAACCATTGGTCAAAAAATAAAATGGAATCATTAATTAAGTGTGACTTGATTGTAAATAAATTTTAGAAATTGAGGACTACAATGTAATTAATACAAAGTATTACAATTTTATACCTAGAAATAATCAAGTAAGGACTTGATTGAATACATTTCTAAAATTAGCGTAAAATAATATATGTGATATTATTTAAGGGGCAAATTAATATTTTTCCATTTATAGGTTTCCTTACAAATAAAAAGTTATACCTCTTATTTTTTATGAGTAAAGTACAATATAGAAATACCTAAACACAAAAGAAAAGAGTTAGCACTCTAAGATATAGCAATCTCTCTCTCCTGAAAGGGTTTAGAAGTTTTCTAACTAGCAGTTCGTGTGAATTATCGATAAAGACCGGACACTTGGACGGCTTGTGGTTTGCAACAACCCAGCCTTTAAAAAATTATTCAAAGTAAAAAAGAACATTTAATTTTCAAATAATCTTCATATAAACCCTAAACAACTCTAGATCTAGCTAACAGGATCATTAGGACTCCCAAAAAAATTAGATTTTTTTTATTTCCACTACATATTTGTGTTTTGAAAAACCCAATAAATTCTTGAAATCTTTTCAAAATGGTAACAATTTCTCAGTAATTGTAGTCATTTAGAGAGTTTCACTTAAAATCATCACTCCAGCATGATTGTCATGCAATATAAGTTAAAAACCCTTAAAATTAGCATATTATAGTCCTTGAAACGATCATCTAGAAGTCAAGAAATCTATCTACTATGAATTTTTTTATGTCGGCAACTTCAGCCTTGTACTACTAATCCAAAGCTTTTGATAATACCTTTGCACTTTTAATTTATCTTCGCAAATCATATAATGTGTTGTCCAAACCATTTAGGATGTGGTTCTTGTACATGAAATCACTATATATCTATATATCCATAACTACCATAATTATGAGATTGTATTCATTATCTAAAAAATTTGTCGCATCTTCAATTAAGAACTACACCAAGTTCAAGATGATCATATAGAATAATATTTTTTATTATTACCTTTTAAAGTTCAAATCATTGATTTTGTAGGTTTCTCATCATGGATCATAGAAGTTAATGGTGAAATCCTTCATACCAAAGTAATATTAGTCACAACATTATTTGTAAAACAAACATTGGTTATAATAACCATCTCTTAAGTGTAAGTCATGATGATAGTTTTTATAAAACAAGTAACGACCAAATGTATATTGATTAAGATTTAGCTAAAAAATGTAAATAATAAAAAAAATACAACAAAGAAAATATAAAATAATTAAAGAACAAGAAAAGATATTAACTAAACAATTAATAAATTAAGAAAAGTAATTACAAATTATGAATTAATTACAATTGTGAGTTTAATTTAAAGTATTTAAATAAATATAGAATGTGAATTAACAAACTAGAATAAACCTTAAGCTAATAACTAAATTAACTTAAGTTACTAGTACACACAAAAACCCTGCTTGTTTCATGAAAAGTGGCGCACAAGCAACCTAAGCGTCCAGTTTTCGCTTCTCATTGTTATTATAATATTATTACTTAAAATAAAATTACTAATATTTATACCATAACTGATGATACTTTTAGTATTCATATTATTAATTATAAATAAAATAATAATATTTATAACACAAATAATACTATTTTTTATATGAATATTTTAAATTTTAATAAAAATAATAATATTTTTAATGCAAATACTATTTATTATAATAAAATAATAATATTTGTAACACCAATTATACTATTTTTAAGAGTAATACTTTTAATTATAAGAACAATTAAAATATTTATAACATAAATTATACTATTTTTACTATTAATACTTTAAATTATAATAAAAATAGTTATAACACAAATAATACTATTTTTTATATTAATACTTTTAATTATAATAAAAATTAAAATATTTAAAATCCTTCATCAAGACCCAATAGAATTTGATCACGCAAGACCCATTGAGCTTGGGTGCTGATGCTGGACCCAAGACAAAGGGTCCTCCTTCAAACCCAAGCTTCAGGTGCCTCACATTAAGCGGGCGTGGGTTGGCTCACCCCAAGCAACCGCTATCGCCATGTGGCGCTCGGTATGCACATGAGCGGGCACATCTTGGCTCACACCAAGCACCCCTAAGCGCCACCGGGAGCTCGAGTCTGCGTGCTAGGGTGTCGCTTGAGCAGGGCCAGCATCAAGTGTCTGCTTGTCATTGTTATTATAATATGATTACTTATAATAAAAATACTAATATTTATACCACAAATGAAAATATTTTTAGTATTCATATTGTTAATTATAAATAAAATAATAATATTTATAGCACAAATAATACTATTTTTATATGAATATTTTAAATTTTAATAAAAATAATAATATTTGTCACACCAATTATACTATTTTAAAGAGTAATACTTTTAATTATAATAAAAATTAAAATATTTATACCACAAATAATATTATTTTTTATATTAATACTTCTAATTATAATAAAAATTAAAATATTTAAAATCTTTCATCAAGATCCAATAGAATTGGGTCTCACCCATTGAGCTGGGATTATGACGCCGGACCCAAAACAATCGGGTCCTGCCTTATACCCAGGATAATTGAGCCATTTGCCATGACCCAAGCATGCTGGCTCTCCCCAGCTCAATGGGAGGTTGGGCCTGGACGCGTCCACGCCCAACTTAGGGTTGGGTCTGACGCATCCATGCCCATTCCCAAGTTAGGGCCGGATGCATCCACGTCCAACCTCATGTGTGTTAATATAATAAGGTGTATTATAAATATTATTTTCTCTCTTATAATTCAAAGTGTACATATTAAAAATATTATTATTTGTGTTATAAATATTATTATTTTTATTATAACTCAAAGTATTGATATAAAAAATATTATTATTTGTGTTATAAGCATCCTTGAAATTTTTAATATAATTATTTATGTTATAAATATAATTATTTTTATTATAATTCTAAATATTCATATAAAAAATAGTATTGTTTGTCCTATAAATATTATTATTTTTATTATAATTAATAAATTTGAAAGAAAAATTATTATTAATATTTAAAAATATATTATTTTTTATATAGCACGGACATCCAACTGGTATAAACTATTAAAGCTTTAATAGTGTTTAATATAAGTATGATGGTATTTAGTTTACGTAGATGTATTTTATATGAACATATAAACTAAAAGTACACTACTTTTTTTTTTCTTTTTGTATACATAGTGTTGAACTATAACTATCAAATGATAAACTTAAAGATTAGGATTTATAGCCTCGAGAATAAACGTGCATACAACGAATTACATATAAAATATTTTAGAAATGAAATAAACACTAAATCTTAAAAAAGTATTTAATATACTTATTTAAGCATTTAGAATGTATAAAAGATATAGATCATGTTGTTATCAATAATTATATCTTTTGTTTTTAAAGCTTTATTGCTTGCCACTTGATGTAAATAAATTAATAACAATCAACCTCCTAAAATTCTAACAAAAGTTGCATGCTACTAATCATACTTAGAAAAAGATTACTCAAAATCCCTCTATAAAATACAAGACTCTATGCTCTAGAATAATATATAAAAGAAGAGGTAGAAGAGCAACTGCTTATTGTCTAGAATATTCCTTCTTTAACCCTTTTTATGCTAATGTTTGTTTGAAAACAAAACTGTTACAAAATTAATTCTGGTAATTACTAGAATTAATTTTTATCGTTCAACATTTAATTATTCACTATTAAAAAAACAAAAATTAATATTTTTTTGCTTTCAAAACCAAATGTTTTCCCTTTAAAAAAGTTGTTCAAGTAAAGAACATGTACTATTTAGACAATTCATTTATAGGCCAACCAAAAAATAATCTTTGTAGGCCAAAAAAAAATATTTTATAATAATCTCAAGCCATAGACCAATACCCAAACCTATATCCATGTTGTGTTGTGTCGGGAGAGCATCCTCAAGTGACTTAAATCTAAAGCTCACTTAACCTAGTATTTTTCTCATTTTAAAAGCTTCGATGCCTTATGCTTTTAATTTTAATATTTCAACTTCTTATTATATAAGCTATAAGAAAATCTCGTAATCTTTTAATGTAGAATTAAGAGTTTTGAATTTATGAAACATGCTTTTTTGATTTTATTTTTTTTTCTATAATTTATTTTAACCATGTTAGGGCTTCATGTTAAAAAATAATTTTCAATAAACTTATAACTTAAAAATGTAAGTGTATCTCATATCTATATGATACATCAATGGTGTCATCAGATTATCACATCTTTCTTTCATTCATTAAAGTACATTTTCATTAAAAAAACACAATTATTTGTGTGAAAATTTGATTAAAGTAGATTTTTTTTTAAAATGAATTATATATTTAAAAAAAATCGAGAAACTACGACGCCACTGAAGCACTGCAAGATTTAATAACTAGTTTTTTATATATAAATTTGATCGCTCACGGAAGCACACATGACTTAAAGTGTTTTACCAAACTTTTGGATATACTCGTCTCTCCTTCTTGGGTAAAGTATCGTTGATATTACTTTACTTGCATCGCGAGGAACGGAAGCATCTTAGTTCACAGTTTACTCGGCATCGCACCTCTTGGCAACTTGCTTGAAGAAATGATCGCATGCAATCCTCTCTTCGATTAATAAACAACGCATATTTAAATCACCAAAAACAGTTTAAAAAAAAAAGATTTGTGTCATGTGAAGTTCGGTCTTGGAGTCCAACGTGCGAGTATCAAATGAGTACAAAAAGAAAAAAAAAAAAAAAAAAAAAAGGGGGTAATTGTTTCCTTTTCAATTTTGTTTTTCAACAATGGGTTGGTGATGTGGACACCTCCCAAGATATATTAAAATAAGATTTGAATGGTTGCAAGTTGACCCAACAAGAGCTTCTTTTAGAGAACCAAAGTTACACACAATAAAATTTCTCACCCTACGTCTATAAAGAGATAATGAAAGAGTAGTATAAAATCACAACGAATGTAATCAATCATTCGAAAAGTTTGCAAGTTTAATCAAGAATTTTGTATGAAAGTCACTCAACCATACAAAAAATAGCAAGAATGATGATTTCTTTATTAAAAATAGTTTTTTTTCTCAAAAAGTCTCTACAAAAAAATATTTATACTAGAAAGAATCCTAAGTCTAATAGAATATCCATAATGAATATGGATAAATATAATAAATAATAATAACCCAATGAACCCAAATTTAAATAAAGGTCATAATTGCTCTAAAAGACCTAATAATAATTAAAAAATAAAAAATACAATAGCTTCACTAATTTAAATAAGATTAAAGTCATTTTTGTAATCTACTAGCATAATCGAAGTTCAACTTCAAACATATGGTTCTCTCTCATCTTAATAAATTAGAAGGTGTAGCATATATCATTGAAAAACTATGGATACATACTTTCCAATACAACTAAAATCATATTAATGAAAGGTCAAAACTAACATATTTGAATCTTTTTATTCTATTTTTTTTATAATATCTGAATGCCTACCTACAAACCCTTTGTTGTTACCTATTTTTGACTCAATAAAAAAATCAAGACAAGAAAGAAAATCCAAAAATACAAGAGGATACACATAAAGAAAGCCTAGAAGATTGCCCAAGTTTGTGGTAAAGGACCAAAATAACATGTGTAAAAGTTGAAGGACCTGAATGTATAAAATTAGCAAAATTGGTGATCCAATTCTAATTGACAAAAAATCCATTCAATGAATTTTTTTTATTTAGGGTAAAGAAATACAAATTTGGATAAACAAAGACCCTATGAGGATTTTAGAAAGCTTAATTAATTTTATTGAGGATTTAATTGCAAAGAAAATTAGTTTTTTAAAGCCAATTAAGGGTTTGATTGAAGAAATTCAAAACAAAAGACCAAATCATAAAAGACGTGAGACTTCAAGGGTTGAAATTGATTAAATTAGGGGGTAAATTGAAGAAAATAAAAGGTTTAAAAAATGGCGTTAAACTTGATGATTGAGTTTGGCAAGGGTAAAATTGCATAAAAATAAGAGTTTGAAAGACAATTATATGTGTAATTAAAAGTAATTGAAAGAATAGTGATTAAATAAAATCTGTCAGATTCCAAATTAAAACGCCTAATTTGTAGGGATTTAACCTAGACGATGTGTCGTTCACCTACTGTTTATCCCATTCCTTGGCAATTTTAGATGATCGAGTTAGCACCTTCCAAGAATTCGTTGTGGAGTTCTATACCTCCAAATGACATGGGGATTTTTGCAAATGAAATAAGAAGATCCTTTTTAAAACCGGATTTCCATGAAATTGGACGTTTACATCTCAGTTCTTCCATAAAAGTCTCCAACATTTTATCCTTGATCAACCATTACTACATTTTCAAATTCTAGGTTGATCGAGTTGCCACCTTCAAGCGAATGAATGTGGAGCTACAGACCTTCAAATGGAGCAAGGATAGTTAAAAAAAAAAAAGATGTGCATCTCCTCTACCAAGTTTAAGTGGTCTCCAATAATGTAAGTGGTCTCCAAAATGTTTACATCGGAGTTTCTCCAGCGAAGCCTCAAAAGTGGCCAACTCAGTTAGCCTTGATTGAGATACCTAATTTTGCAAAACCACCTAACCTTTTTATGTGTTCACACTTAAGAACTCCCATAAATGTATTTCAGCTAGGAAAAACCACCATCCCCGAAAACTATTGAAGGACAAAAGCTATTAACATTTATCCAGAGCTTTTTTATTTTGATCACAAGACTAAATTTTGATTAATATTTTGATCAATATTTGAGGGAATTCACCAAAAAACCTAGAAAAATCCTATGAATACCCCTAGAAATCAAAGAAACAAATATAGAAAAACATGAGGATATACTCTGTAAAAAAAAACCCTACTGTGAAGATTCAAAGACTTAATATGGAAATTCTAGCCAGCTTTGGAAATAATAGAAATGGAAAGGGAAAAAAGTAATGAAAAGAAAATGGAGGTAACAGCCTATAGCTAGCAAGCTTGGAGAAAGCATACTCATATGAAAACTCAAGGGTGGAGTCTATATAGCCTGCCCATTCATGCTTTCTTAATGTTCAACGATGTTTTTTAAATTTTTTTGGTATTATTTTATGTTTTAGCATTTATGTGGATTGATGAATAAAAATTTTGTTTTGATTGATTAATCTTATTTTGAATTTTTTGTTAATGTTGTTAGGATGTTTAAAAGGTGTTTGTATGTTTAGTTTTGACAGAGTATAGTAGATTTGGAATCTATTAAAAGTAGCATTAGGTGTTTGATGGCTTTTTCTAAGTTGTTAAGCCATGTTCTTGGTTCTTGAGTTTAGTTTGGGTCTCAAAATGTTTAAAGAATCAGTTTTGGATTGAGTTTTGATGTTTTTATTGGCTAATAATAACGTTACAGTTTTGGAAGATGAAATCTTATACATGTTCTTGATGATTTGATGTTATTTGTTAGTGTTTTTTTATTCAAACATGTTTGTTTATGATAATGTGGTTTGTTGGGGGCTAAGAGAGCTTGGTTTGGAAGCCTAAAATGTATTTTTTGGGTTTGACAATGTATGTTGGGTTTTATGGGCAACCTGAGTTCATATTCATCTAAAGAACATTGTTTTGAGTGCTAGTTTTAGATTTCATTATATTTTTTCATGGATTTGTAACATGTTTTTATGGGTTCTAATCTTAGAGTTTTGGTTTTGAATTGAAACCTATTTTGACAAAAATTGTGATGTTTGAGTACTAATCGAAGCAAATGGATACTTGTTTTTTTTTTTTTTATCTATGCTTGATTACGAACAAAACCTTACCTTTTATCTATTGAAATCTAGTTCGGTTTAAGGTTTACATTGCTGGATTTGAGTTTGAATGTTCTTCATTATTCATTGTGTTCTGTGTTTTTCTTGGTGTTTAATATGTTTTCGTTTTTTTTTTAGTTTTGATTTTGTTTTGATTTAAATCTTTGTTCTAGTTTAGTTTTGGGTTAAACCTAGTTTTCTTTGTTCGGTTCATGGTTAAACTAGTGTTATTGGGTCGACCTGATCGGGTCAAAACATGGTCAAATACTTAAGGCTTTGTTGGTTCGCCATTGTGGTCTAGGCATACAAGCCTATAATTAATTCCAAATGTCAGATTTATTTATAGGAGTAAATCTTTATTCTAAGTCATAAACAAAACATCGGTTAGGAACCTATCAAAACCTTTAAACCATAGAGAGACCACACAATGCAGCTTACCTCTAGTCAGGTGCGCTAGGGGTGTTAAAACCTTCTCTAGCCACAACAAGTCCCTTACCCTTAAAATTTCTTATAAGACCAGTACACCCAGGTCTTCTAATGACCTTAAACCAAACAACTAGGTAACAACTCCTCGATCTTGACGTTCTGTTACGTTGCGCGCCCACATGCGATAGAATGACAACTACACTAGGAAATTTTTTTTTTTTAACAGTTTTGGACTAGGATTTATGTGTTTTATGTGGTTTATTTCATTTAGTATGTTTAAATTTTTTGCATTTAGCTTATTTTCTTTACACTTTAGTATGTTTTATCCTCCTCGTGCATGCATGTATGTTTGATATGGATGAATGTCTTCATACATCAATAGTTTATTTGTGATATATCACTTTGTTGATTTTTTTATTTTTACTCTAGGCTAAAATTAAAAAAGATAAAAGATTGAGATTAAGTACATAATTTTTCTTTATTGTGTTTGGTAAAATTAAGAATCTAAACAAGGCGATTTTTTTTTAATATAGGAAACACAAACTTTGAAATAATCAGAGAACAATATTTTTTTTAACAAAAAAGACCCTAGCTGAAACTAGAAAGAAAAAAAAAAATCAAGAAACGATACAAACTAAATATTAAAAAGATATAACCTTATAATAACATAAGCTCTAATACCAACTTTTGCAGATACCTTCCAATATACACTAAAATCATATTTGAATGGTTTGCAATTTGACCTAATAAGAATCTACATTGGAGGACTAGAGTTATACACAATGATCACTCTCCCTACACCTATAAAGAGACGCTGATGAGTAGTATGAAATTACAACAAAGTTGATTAATCCTTCAAAGAGTTACAACTTAGTATGAGAATCACTGAATCACATAAAAGATAGAAAAGAATGCTATTTTTTATATTAAAAATAGTCTTTTTTTTTCCTTAAATAGTCTCTATAAAAAAGTATTTAAACTAGATAGAATATCAAGTTTAATAGAATATCCTTAACGAATATTGATAAACCTAATAAATAAGAATAATTCAATGAACCTAAATTTAAATAAAAACTCTAATATCTTTAAAAGGCCTAATAATAACTAAAAGATAAATAAAAAAATAGCTCAACTAATTTAAATACAACTAATCATTTTCCTAATATGTTGTAGAATCAAAGCCCAATTTCAATCGCATGATTTTCTCTTGTCTTAATGAATTAGAAGATGTGTCATATATTACTAGAAATGTATGGATGCCTAATTTTCAATGTAACTTGAATCGCATTAATAATCTATTTGGAGCTCTAATTATGACTAAAATAGTAGTTAAAGGTCAAAACTGATAGATTTGAATTTTTTTTTCAATTTTTTTTTGTAATGTTTGAATGTCCACCTACAAGTCCTTCTTGAATATGAATTAAATTAATTAAGGCTTGTACTTCGTTATTTAATATCTTATTGAATTCCATTTTAGCCTGTGTGTTTCTTGAAAAAAATCTATTGAAAACTTATTTGAATCTCTTAACCCTAAGTCTTGTCACTTAACCAACTAGAATCTCTAACAGTTATCTTGGTGTTGCTTGCATCGCATCAGTTAATTGAGAGTTGAGTTTTATAATTTTCTTATTTGATTTTTATAGGGTAATTTTGTTTTCATGACTTGGATCGCAAGTTTAGTTAATTGGGATTTGGGTTTCATAATTTTTTTTATTTGCTTTCTATGAGGTAATGATGTTTTCATGACTTAGGTTACGGGTTTAGTTCGTTGGGATTTAGGCTTTGTAATTTTTTCAATTTACTTCTATTAAGTTATCTCGATCTTATAACTTGAGTTGTGGGTTTGGTAGGTTAACCCGTGATGACTTATATATATTTTTTTAATTATTTCTTTTTCTAATTTTGTTATTTAACAATGAGTTGGTTTAGAACTAGTTTTTGTAATTTGTTTTTTATGGGATAATTTCATTCTCATGATTTGGGTAATAGATTTAGTTAGTTGGGAATTGTGCTTCATGATTTTTTTTCCAATTTGCTTTCTATTAAATTATTTTAGTCTCATGACCTAGGTCACGAGTTTGCCAAGTTAACCCATGATGACTTTGATTATTATTTTTTACTTAAAAAATTGTTTCTTTTCGATTTTGTCCTTTAACAATAAGTTGGTTGAGATCTGAGTTTCGTAATATTTTTTCAGTTAGCTTTCTATGGTGTAATCTCGCTCTCATGATTTAGGTTACGGTTTTGGTTGGTTGAGAATTAGACTTCATGATTTTTTTTCGATTCTTTTAAATTATCTTAATCTCATGACCTCGATTATAGGTTTTTTGAGTTAACCTGAATTGACTCATACTGTTTTTTTTAATTGTTTCTTTTATAATTTCATCATTCAATAATTGGTTGATTTAAAGCTGGACTTCATAATTTTTTTCAAATTGCTTTATATGAGGTGATTCCATTCTCACGACTCAGTTAATAGGTTTAGCGAGTTTAACTAAGTTGACTCAAGCTATTTTTTTTAAATTGATTCTTTTTCTTCATCTTTCAACAGTTTATCTTATTGAAATTTGGGCTTCCTATTTTATTTTGTTATGAGGTTATTATGTTTTCATGATCTAAATCACAGGTTACCCAAGATTGATCCAGATCAATCAATCTGATATATCACTATATCAATATGAAAAAAATAGTGTCATATGATATGTTACCATCTTAGTGTTTAAAAAGGATATTGTCCATTATGTATCAAATTTCTAATTCATTGTTAATTATTTTATATTAATAACATCTTTATATTATTATTTTCATGATTAAAAAAAAAAATTAAACCACTTGCGCCAGTGAACTAAAAATCTAGTTTAATAACTAATTATTGTAGTGCGCGGTAAAAGTATTTTTACGGTATTATGGCACGTGTGAATCTAGTCAACATATAAATTGATTTTGAAATAAAAAATCCCAAAACTTAAAAATTTAAAAACATAAACATATTAGAAATCACCAGGGTGATGTAAATTTTCCCACTTCAAGTAAAACTTGGAATATCTTTATATAAAAAGATGACTGTAAACTTTATGTAATAGGAGAGTCCGGAAGTATTTAATGAATTATATGGCAAAAGGATCTAATGGATAATGGATACAGTTAAAGTAAATCAATATGGTTTGGATAAATGGGTTATTCATTTAATCGAATCTTGCACATTAAAAAAAACCATAAATGAAGTCTAAATTGCTAAAAATTCAAGTCCGGAGTTGAAACATAAGATTCATATATTAGATACCACAATCAGAAGTTCATTTATGTAAGAAGAAATGGTAAAAATTACCTTTTCAAGTGTTTTTTCTTTGAAAAAAATTAAAATAATATTTTTTTAATTTTTAAAATTTATTTTTAATATTAACACATTAAAATAATTTAAAAATATTTAAAAATATTAATTTTTTTAATTTTTACAAAAAAAAAAACAAATTAAAACTCATTCCTGAAAAACCCTAGTTCAACTAAAATGGACGCCATAGGCAGGCAAATCCGTGCCCTTTTTTGCTATGCCTTTTCTTGAATTTCAATAGTTTGGATGTGACTTAGATTGACACCTGTCAGTATGCCATTGGTTTTTTTGACGTAAGCCAACGAAAAACTTAAGCGGAGGAGGTTCTTAAATGGCCAAAAAAAGGAAGTACAAGGCTTGTAAAAATATATTTGTGCTAAAAATATATGAAATTAATATTTTTTTATATTTTAATATGAAAATAAAAAAAAATTTAATATATATCTTTTTTTTAAAAATACTTTCAGGAAAATATTAAAAAAAAATAAAAATTCGGCACTTCTAAACGGGCAGAGCACAGCAAGACAGCAACACCAAAACCCAAGAACAGTGAATGAACCCAGCCAGAGCGAAGATTAAAAAAAAAACCAACCAATCAGATTCAAGCAATTATTGTCCACACGTGTAAATCCCGCATCCTCCACGCTCGTTTCTCCACCACCACCTCACCTTTCCTTCTTCCACATTTCGCCGTCTTATTTCTAACCCCCCTCCCCACTTTCTTGTTTCCCATTTTACCCCCCCTCCACCCTCTCTTTTTCACTGACAATAATCGTTTTCGCCGTCGCAAAAAACCAAACAACACCGACGAACTCAGCGCCACCGATTTTTCGATGGCCTCAGCAATCTCCGAGCGAGTTGAGCTCGCTAAACTCTGTAGCTCTCGAGACTGGTCGAAAGCAATTCGAGTTCTTGACTCGCTCCTTGTTCAGTCTTGCGCTATTCAAGATATCTGGTCCGTCTGTTCAATTTGATTGATCTTCAATTTTCTTTGATCGATTTGGTAATTGTAAACGTGAATTTGATTTTTTTTTGTTTGGATACAGCAATAGAGCGTTTTGTTACAGTCAATTAGAGCTACACAAGCATGTGATTAAGGACTGTGATAGAGCGCTCCAGCTAGACCCTACGCTTCTTCAAGCTTATATTCTCAAAGGTGCTCTAATTCTCTTCTCCCTCCCTCTCTTTCTCTCTTGTTTAGATTAGATTAGATTGCATGAGATTGCTGAAGCAATTATTGCGTCTTATTTTTCTTTTATCAATTTTATATTAAGGAATCCAATTATCTGCTTGCATGATTGATTTTTATTACCGGAAAAGAATTTTGATTCTGCGTTTTTGAAGGGAGAAAAACAGTGATAACTGGTGTTGCTTGCTTGTTAGATATGCAAATAATTGGTTTATAATGTTGTCTTCTCTGTCTCTCTGAATTGGTAATGCTTTTTAGTGTCTTTATTCATCAGGTTTGTGGATTTCTGGCTGAGTGGTGTAGGAGTTGCTATAAAATTATGTCATGAACAGTTTAATGTGAAAACAAAATTTGAATTTAGTTAACGAAAAAATTAGTGGGCTATGGAAGTGGTAATGGCTTTCCAAATTCTGAGTGAAAACACCAGAATGACAATTGGTTCATTATTGTGGAAGAAAATAGGTGTATAATTAGCATTTATCAGATAGAAAATAAAGAGTGGATGACAAGCAGGTGTATGAACATCATGTACCGTCTTCAAAGAATAATATAATTTGGAATGTAGATTCTCTTTTTTCTCTCACATTCTCCTGCTTCTCTTTCAGATATGTAAATTAATCAAAAGTTAAAAACTTTGCTTGCCTGTTTGAACAAGGAAATCATCATTTTGTTATCACATCCTTGTTTGGTTGTTTGGTGTAAGTGTGTAACTTCTGATCCATGCGAGAATAAATTGGATTGTCTTACCTTATTATCTTCGAAGAATGATAGAAAGTGATATAAATTGGTTTTGTGACTCTACCAAATTTAATTGAGAAAATATTATGCATTGGGCTCATGTGTTCTATTCTGATGCTAGCCTCCTGCTCATTGTCATCTAGGTCGTGCATTTTCATCCCTAGGAAGGAAAGATGATGCTCTTTTGGTGTGGGAACAAGGCTATGAACATGCTCTGCATCAATCTGCAGATCTAAAGCAGTTGCTAGAACTGGAGGAGCTCTTGAAGTTTGCAAAACAAGACAGGAGTGCTGGTTGTGAAACCCATGTCGTTGAATCTAGATTGTCTATGTATGCATCTGAATCTCAACCACATAGCAAATCAGATGAAACTTCTAAGCACCAAAATAAATTGAGTGACATCTCTAATTTATGCAGTGGGTCAAGGAATGTACTGGGGATCCATAGCAAGTCTGGAGATAATTTTGAGATACACAAGGGGATAAGTGATGAAGTTGGAAGGTCACTTAAGCTTGTTCCTGAATCAGGATGTCATACCAATGAAAAATCTAGTGAAACCAGTAAAAATCCCAGTAAAGCGAGTGATAAATCTGAGTTGTGCAGTGAGCTAAGGGATGCTCCTGAGATCTGCTGTAAATCTGGGTATAATTTTGACATGGATAATGGGCTAAGTGATAAAGCTGAAGGAAATCAAAAGCCTGGTATCCTAGTGAATGATAATCATGATATTCTTGATTTGCCAAATCATGTTTCTGAATCTTGTAGTGGTGTAAGCAATGCATCAGAACTATCCAGTAGGTTATCTATGATACCTGGCAACTTAGGAGATACAAGTGAAATTCTGAGCAAGTCAAGTAATAAAGTGAACATGCATAATGAAGTAACTGATGAAACCAAAGGAAATAAAAAATTATGTGTTACTAGGATTTCAAAGACCAAGTCCATAAGTGTAGATTTTCGACTGTCAAGGGGTATAGCACAGGTACTTGTTACATTTTCATGTTCTTATTTTCCTAAAATGTACAGTTGGTGCCTACATCATGTTCTTGATATTTTCATTCTTTTATCTTGTTTAAAAGCTGTAATCTACTCCCCTTGCAGGTTAATGAAGGAAAATATGCTACTGCCATATCTATTTTTGACCAGGTAATTTGTTTTGGCATGAGTGCATGCATCAATTTGATAATTTTCTGTCATCTGGGAATTTATCTTCATGGTCCCTTTTTCTGTTTTCAAAGAGTAGGTGGGTGTGGAAAGGTTGGAACTAATCCTCGTACTTTGGGGCCATTTTTGAAATTTGTATGAACCTTTTGTGATTTCTTTGGCACATTTTATACTCAGATACTGAAAGAGGACCCCACTTATCCTGAGGCACTTATAGGAAGAGGGACAGCACGTGCATTCAAAAGAGAACTAGGATCTGCTATTGCTGATTTTTCAAAGGTATCAAGTTTCAGTGCTCTGCAGGCATATGAAAAAATTCTAGCTCTGATTTATAACTGGCTATATGATTTATGACTTAGGCTATAGAATCAAACCCATCAGCTGGTGAGGCATGGAAGCGGAGAGGGCAGGCTCGAGCTGCCTTAGGGGAATCTGCAGAGGTCAGTGAGATCATTTTAAACTTCTTATGCAAAAAAAAAAAAAAAAAGAGGGAGAAAAAAGAAAGAAGAAATGTTTGAAATGTCAGTGTCTTTTAATGTATAAAAGAGCTTGTCTTTATTCCCTTTGTCCATATGTTTCTAATCTTTGTTTTTGGTTTTTTAAATGACCACGCAAACAAGCTTATTAAGTTTCCCATAAAAATTATTCGGTTTTCTTAAAAATAAACTGCTTTCTTCCACTCTGCACAGAAACTTTTATTTGCATGTGGAGCGATATTGTATACTCATGGAGTGAAAAAAAGGCATCAAACAAACTGGACAGTACATCTAAAACATTTTTATATGTTTCATATTTATAATTTATCAATATAAAACCATAATTGTTAGTGCCAGTTATTAGTTATTATGAAGTTGTTCCTAATGACTGCAAGCCCTAGGAGCTTGTGATAAGCTCCTACCGAATCACATTTGTGACATAATCATATTGTCTATTAATACTAGGCCATTAACGACTTGACTAAGGCATTGGAGTTTGAGCCAAACTCTGCAGATATCTTGCATGAAAGAGGTAACTTCTTGAATCTAGATCTTTTCTTGGACTCGAATGTTTTGGTAATCTTCTCAATCAGATGCAGCAAGTGCTGCTCCTTTCACTTCTACTTCTTTGGACTATTGTATTGGAAGGATCCATAACTGAGTGTAATCTGCACCCTCCTGTAGTTTTTCAGGATTAAAAGTAGTGGTCTTTATTGTTAAATCTTAATATAATTCACTGTTAACATCTTGATATCACAAGTGGAACATTGGCAGACTTTCTGATATGAGTTGAGTTCTAACTTCTAATCAACATGCTTCTTGATACTGTAACAGAGGTCTCTCTTTTTTTCAATGAAGTTTTGCAATGAAACAGAATTGCTAATAATGCAGGAATTGTTAGTTACAAGTTTAAGGATTTTGATGCTGCTGTTGAAGACCTTTCTGCATGTGTGAAGCTTGATATGGATAACATGTCTGCCTACACATATTTAGTCAGTACCGATCATATGAAACTATGCTGATTCTACACTTGAGTTATATTATAGATTCTATTGATGATCATGCACTGACTGCATGTTTGACTTTAATAGGGTTTGGCATTATCTTCAATTGGAGAATATAAAAAGGCAGAGGAGGCACATCTAAAGGCAATCCAACTTGATCGCAATTTTCTTGAGGCATGGGCTCATCTAACCCAGGTATCTATGAGATACTATTATCTCTTATATGAGGGGCACAGTTTAGTTGATTTCTTAACTACGGATCGTCATGATAGTTATTGTTGTATTTCTAATGTCAATGCATGCAAGCATTAACTGGCAATAAGACACAGACCATCATGGAATCGGGCTGATGAGAAAGTCTCTTTACAATTGGCAGGCTTGTACAAAGCATGTTTCCAATATTCTGAATCTACACATTTTTCATTAACATAAAATTATTTATGTTAAATTGCATTTTCTTTGAATTGATACAACATAACAGAAGATGTTGTAGAACACAAGATTAAGAAATTGCTTTGATGATGCATATGTGGATAGTGATTGTGTGAACAAAATAGAGGGGAGTAAAACAATAAATTAGACTTTTATGGATGCAGAGATGAGAGAAAGATGGGGGATGGAGAGACTCAAGTTACCAAACAGTTGAAAATTTATGTTTGATCGAGGTATTAGTGAGATAGCAAGGTAGAATGGAGATGAATGAGCATAAAAAGAAAATGCAAGGAATTTGGGAATGGAAAATTAGTAGTTGATAATAGAGTCACTAGGTTATTTTCAATTTCAAGCACATACACATACAGATTGTGCTATCAGTCTTTGATGTGATGATTCCTTTTCTTTTTTTTTTTGTTTGTTTTGTTTTTTAAAATATCTACTTATTGCTTCTTCAAGACACAAGGCAAGTTTGTTAACATACTTCATATCTTACTATATCTGTCTTGATGGTAAACTTATTTCGTACTGAACTTGCTCAACATCTATATACAACTGGGTTCAGCTTCTTATTCTTTGTGGGTTTCCTGTGGCATTTAAATCTGAATGAAACACCTGTAAAGACTAAAATTTTTAGTTAATTGATTCAAAGTCTGAGAGCTTGGTGCACTCAAGGTTGTTAAAATCATTTAAAAAAAAAAAAAAAACTAGGATCAGCAGGGGGTTTGAAAAATCAAATTGTAAAATCAGAAGTTATTATAAACTACTAAAATTATGTTTTATAACTACAAATACAACCAGAATAAGTAAAAAAGTGCTCCACCGTCCTTCACTTATCCCATCCCATCCCATCCCATCCCATCTTGATTTTATGTCCACACTTTTAATCTATTGTTTTTTATGAAGATTGAAACTACTAAATTCAAATATCCTTGTCATTAAGCCACATAAATTACCAAGTTAATAAAACACACTTGTATAAAAGAAGTTATCGATCCAGGCCGTCAAATAAAGACTTGATTTGGGCCATGTTCAAATCAAGCACTTGAAAGGACTTTTCTTCCGTGCAGAAAACTTTGCAATCATTTGGTCAAATATCCAACACAACAACATTATTAAACCATGTAGTTTCTTTCTTATCTTCTCTATTTTTCTGTTTTCCATCTTTACTCCATTAAAGTGCCTGAAATCTTCTAAGAGTGATTCTAGTTTGTTTTCCTATACTTTATCAATCACTCTTCTTGCTCAATTGTTCTCATCCTTCTTCTTCTTAGTTGTAAGTCACACATGTCAGAAGAAAATTAGTCAGAGGATGATTGAAAATAGTGATCAAACTCCATTAGAACACAGAAAATGGAAATGGGATGAAGGAGATAAGAGAGTAGGTAAAGAGAGTGTAAGTGACAACTATAGATTCAGTAAATAATAGTAAAAGGAGGCAGGCATGAGAGGAGGGTTAGTTTTGTCACTGTATCAAAAACTCCTAATCCCTTTCAATTTTCAACTCCTTAAAGATGTGGGTAAACTCGTGATTTTAAAGAGCTTGACGTTTCAATTACTGATCTCATTCTAGTAGGATTTTCTAGAGTTAAATCATAGGTCAATTTTGAAATGTAAAACTTGAGAATCGTACAATCCAAAATGTGATTTTGATAGCCTTGGGTATAATTGAACATTGATTCCTGTGTTTTTTAGAACTAACAAAATAGTCTCTTGTCATTTTATTTACAAGGTAAGGCTTTAGTGGCTTTGTAACTTCATTCCTTGTTAATTATGCTTTATAGGGAATATGGTGTTGGTTTTAAAAGCACAAGGATTAAAATTTAACCCGCAACTTTAGGAATTTAAATTGCATTATTTAAAGTCTGTTCATGCTATCCTCACTAGAGGTTGGAAATAGTCATGATTCATTGTGTCTTCAGAGCACTATAGAACTATGCTGCACCAGGTAGCTCCCACCATTTTACTTAGTGTTAAAATTATAAAGAAAAAAGCTGCATTGCTAGTTTTGTGTGAAGCAGTTCTGTACATGTTTGTATTTCAATTGTATTTTTGGCAGTTCTATCAAGATATGGCAAACTCAACAAAAGCTTTAGACTGCATCAATCAAGTTCTCCAAATTAACTCAAGGTAACTGTCATGTCTGTTCCATTCTGTTCCTCTTCTGGATGAGTATGCTTACCTTCTGGTATCTGGTTCTTCCGATCCATTTATAAGCTTTTTTGAATTATGATTGTTACTGTTACTGCTTTCAATAGGTTTGCAAAAGCATATCATTTGCGTGGGCTGCTGCTTTATGGAATGGGTGAACACAGGTATTTTATACCAAATAATTGATGCTCTGTGAATGATTTGAGTTTTTATTTAGTTGAGAAGTGGTTCTCACAATTGACTTTTGTTATCCTTGGGACCAATCCATTGATGATGCTATGAGAAATTGGGAAGAATAATTTACTGTAATAATAAAATGAGAGGGTTGTTCACAGTTCTTTGTGGATTTGCTTAACATGATGTTACCGTTTGCTACATGACAATAAAAACTGTAATGTCAAATAATAACTTGGTCTTCTGTCCTAGTTCCAGGGTGATGATCTAATAATAACTTCATCATCTGATTACATAGCTACTGATGCATTTGGTTTTTTCTTTTCTCCTGATATTGTTATTTGACTGCCTCAGCATTCCCATTTTATGTGTGGATCCATGATTTTGATGCCCAAAAACGACAAAATAAGTGTACGGCAAAGCATTTCCATTCATTTGTGTTCTTATGCTTGAAGAACATCCATTTTGTATGTCCTGTCTGAGTGCTGCATTTTGTATAGTGAAACGTCTTCATGTTTGTCAGCAATAAGCCATTCTAAAGAGAAATCAAATCTTACAACACCAAGCAGTTACTTCTGATGCAATGTTAACTGATTTAGCCTTTTTTGTTTCTTTTCTAGTTTTATCTGTTGAATTGCACTTCTGGTTGATGGTCCCTCATTTTAGCATGAATTTTGTATAGGAATTTGTAGAGCTTCCTTTAGTGTTATAAAATTGAGATGCGACTAAGAGTTGGGTTTTGGATTGTGGTAATCATTTGCCAAGCCTTAATGGGATACTTTGACATTGCTTCATTGTATTCTTTTCATGCATTCTAAACTCTGTTTCTCCTTTTTTCCTCTCAGACCATAACACAAAGGCTATCAATTCTTCATAACATCTAATTTCTTGAATGTCTACCATAAGCATTGGAATTAAAGAATTTGAAGAAACTTACAAGGTTTATAATGCATCAAAATGTGGAGAGTCTTTGAAAGTCCCTGTTTTATGAATCTTATGCTTTTGAGTATGAACAACTTACATAGCGGGCTTTTGAGTATGCACGTGTGCATTTAGAATTGTTTCATCATCAGTGTTGGTGTTTTCTCACCAAGCAAATTGACTTTTGATTGTTGCAGGAAAGCCATCAAGGATTTATCAATTGGGCTGAGCATTGAAAATGCAAACATAGAGAGCTTATATTTACGAGCATCTTGCTATCACGCTATCGGAGAATATGGAGAGGCGGTAATGATTTTTTGTTTTTCTTCCATTTGTTCTCATTTCCCATAACAGAGTTGACCCCCTTAGATTACAAGTTCTTGAACAGCATTTGTTTATTTATTTAATGTTTCTACAAGCAATCGACTTTAATTTGTGGGTTATATTCAAATTCATAACTTGTATTTTTTTTCTTCAAATCTTTTAGGACATTTTTTTCAATATAATTCAACAGTATCAATTCACATACATTTGTCTTTTGGAAATTTTTTATCCAATCCATTAGAAACTGTGAATATGTTCTCCTTTTACTTTTGTTTAGCATATATTACACTACTTCTATAATACATCTTGTTTGTGGATAATTTTTTTAATATTCTGAATTATCTATTTGTAGTTTGATATTTTAAACTTTTTTCTCGAAGCTCAATTTATATTTGATTTAGTTAGAATGCAAGCCGACATCTGAACAACTAAAATGAAGATATGTGAAGCTACTAAAAGAAAATGAGCATTCAACTTTATATTTTGTTTATAAGTCTTTTATTACAGAGTACAGACCCCCTTTATTTTTTGTACTCACCATCTACACTTGGGAATTGACTGAAATCTTGGTCAGTCTCAATAACATGTTAAATCTCTACAACCATTTTTTCCATCAGTTTTCATAACATTTATTTGATGGTAACAGGTTAAAGATTATGATGCTACACTTGATTTGGAACTAGACTCAATGGAGAAGTTTGTGCTCCAATGCTTGGCCTTCTATCAGGTAGGGTTTGACTTAATAGTATAGCTTGTTACTTGTTAGACATGTGCCCTGTAGTGCTCTTCTTTTGAATATTTAAATTATTCCAGGTATTCAAGAATGCAACTGGTAGCCATAACCACCATTTGCACTGTATATGATTATATGTGCAGGGTTGCTAACTTGCACAATCCTTGAGCAAGTTGGCCTTGTGCCACTTTTATTGAATTTAAATTACCCCTAAATATAGAGTTTTTGAGCTTTTAAATGTCAAATCAGTGAAAATAAGGAAAACCCTTCAACTCTCTCCTATCAAAGCATGGTTCTCTCCCCTTAGCTCATGTTTTCTATGCTTTGATTGCTGAACAAAAAATTTTCACATCTTTAAAGTTTGGAGAAATCTATGATGATTTTTGTTACTGAAATCACTTGCTTTTGATATGGAAGAAATATATATATATTTTGAATTGCTATCTGATTGTTTGCTCACAATATAATGATTAGATTATATTTAAAATCTTGATGCATTTAAAACTTGTGTCATACTAGAAGACAGGAAAAGGTTCAAACTTGACTTTCAAAAGAATAGAAGTTCAACCCTGTAGTGTACACAGTTTTTTCAATTTTCAAAGTCTTCGTTATTTAATTGCGTAAAGATTGGCATGTGGGTTCCTATTGGTTGATTAAAAAATTGAAGTGGTAAGTGAATTCAATTATCTCTTATAAATTGATCATGAAAGGCCTTTCTGTTTGTTTGATTAGTTCAAAAACTGCAGTGAAGAAAGAAAAGATGTGAAGGGAGAATAAGTGAGATGAAGGTTTTTGTTAGTTTGACATATATCCGTAAAACCCTCTAATTCTAAGGGTAATTTAAGTCTGGGAAAAATAGGCACAAGGGGTGCACAAGTTAGCACCCCCTATATGTAATATAAACATTTTAAGTTTTGAAACTTATTTTGGACATTGTTTCAGCATATGATTTGAATTACCTGGTCACCATGTTGAATAAGATGTTCTTACTTCCCTTTTTCATAGTACAATTGTTTCGCTCGTGAGTTGAATATGCAGAATACAGGTGGCCTCTACTGTGCCTTCTTTCGCATTCCAGCAGCAATGCCTTTTAAAGAATATTAGGTGTTCTTTTCTATGAATTTTGAAACATTACAAAGAAGTATCATAACTGCAACATTTTATTTAGCCACTTATTTCCTTTTTTATTTTAACTGAAAGCTTTATGTTTTAAGCGCCATTTGTTTTTTCAACTGATATCATAAGGTAGTCAATCCACATGTAATTTAGAGGGACATGGTTTATTACGAATTTGCAATGCCTTTGCTTTTACTGAGGCATTGGATACAGCCCCTTACTATTTAATAAACCAATCGGGTAGTTATCACATTTAAACCCAAGGAAGTGTATAACTGACCCTAATTTTTGAAGAAGGTTCTAAATTAAACTCTTTTATTTTGCAGAAAGAAATTGCTTTGTACACAGCTTCAAAAATCAACAGCGAGTTTTGCTGGTTTGACATTGATGGAGATATCGATCCTCTGTTTAAGGTGATAGTTATTGAGAAATTTACTTATTCCACAATCTCATACTCTTTGCTATTACTGCTTTACATCTCATGCCTTAATTTTAGGGTTTTTTTTTTTTGGTATTTTATTTTATTGTGTACATGCTTGTGAACTCCATGAATATTTTGTTTTGAGAGCTCACTATAGCGTTTTAGACTTTTCTTTCAGATATATTATCATATTGTGTGATTTACTATTCATCCATCAACTTGCATGTTATTAACTTAATTGGAAAAGCACTTTGGTCTGAATTCCAACAGCCTTGATAAAATTGGAAAGAAATAGCAAAACACTTCCTCAGTGCAATTTAGACAAGTACCAACTGGCTTGTTTACATTAAAATCTCTCAATGCTTTCATGGACTATTCTGATGAAGCAAAAGTGCTTTATAATTGAAATAACTTTCTTTTAGGCGTGTTCTTCATGCCCATATTTACATTGAGTTATATCATGATGGAATTTTCAGGAGTACTGGTGCAAAAGATTGCACCCTAAGAATGTGTGTGAAAAAGTTTATAGACAACCTCCTCTGCGGGATTCTCTGAAAAAGGGTAAACTTAGAAAGCAAGATTTTGCCACAACAAAGCAGAAGATTGCTCTATTGGCAGCTGCAGATTCGATTGGCCAGAAGATTCAATATGATTGTTACGGCTTCTTATCCAATAGACGACAGGTAACTGATTTTGCAAACATATTTAAATTAATCTTTTTCTTATAGTGTTTCTATGGTTTCTTCATTTTCTTTTTATGTTCTCAGTATTTGTCCATGTAAAATCATTTTGCATCTTTCTTGTATCCAGAATGATTGTTATATGTGAAGTTTCCATATTATTTTAATGTTTTTTCCATGTAGTTTTGAAATTGAAACAAGATGATATCATGTTGCACTAGTTCTTGTGGTCAAACTGACTAATTTGGATGCTAAACTAAGAATTGATGTGATCAAGTTAGTTACTTGAAAGAAAGAATGAATTTCACCTCTGATAACACTTGTAGTTTTTGTAATGCTTGTGAATTGTGTATTGTTTTATTTTCATCTCTTTGGTTCAAATTGAAGATTATAAAACCATTGAGATGTGTTCTTCTCTAATCATTATTTTTTTGCAGGGTGCTCTGTTTTGTATTTCATCTTACAGTATGGAGCTAGAAAATCCTTATTCTGAGTGTTAGGTTGGCAGACAAAACAGATAGAACAGACATTGTTATGGCATTTAAACGGTTAATGACTGTTAATTCTTAGCTAATGTTCTTATTCCACAAGGGAAACATTTAAGCCAAAAAAATCGACTCATTGTCAGAAATATAGACCATTTGAAATGGATTTAGGACTTTAAATAATTGCAATTTTATTGGAGATTTTACGGATGTGAACATTAAGTATTTCTGATCTACTTCTGCTAGTGTATCAGAGTTTCCTGCAGCTGTTTCAGTTAAAATTGTCTCCATATGTTCCTAAGTGATGTGTCAGACAATCTTGTTAGCCTTGTCATTTCAAACTACACTTGCGAAGCACTATCCAGATTTCTGGTGTTCACATTCTAATAAATGATCCGGTCATTTCTAGAGAATTTCTCACTTATCTGAAGGGGCCTGCTAATAGTCTTATCAGGGTTCAACACAATTTTTTAATTCTCTTTCAAGAAGTAGATTTATTTTTTTATTTCCTGTCAATTGTCAAAGAATTTGAGTATATTAATAGATTCATTTTCTGTTACATGTCAGCATCGTATGGCAGGATTAGCCATTATTGAAATTGCACAAAAGGTTGCAAAAGCATGGCGTTCTTTACAAAATGAATGGAAGCATTCTAATAAAAGCACATCAAAATATGGTAAACGTGTCCGGAGAAGAGTCAACATACCCAGCCAGAATAGAGGTGGGGCAGGTTGTAGTACCAGTAGTCCCTCTGAAACGACAACCTCATATGGCGTTCTTGAAGATAGATCATCTGGCCGTTCTACAATGTCATGGAAAGATGTTTACTCGATGGCTGTCAAATGGAGGCAGATATCTGAACCTTGTGACCCAGTTGTTTGGGTTAACAAGCTAAGGTATCCTCTTCATCTACCAAATTGAGTAAAATCTGTTGGGATTGTCATACGTTTTGTAACAGTGCTATTTACCAGTTGTGTGATTTTCATTGCTGCCTTGTTACTTTGTTTGGAATAGAATGACTGAAAACTATGGTTTAAACTATTTTTGGTTATTTTTTTCTTTTTAATGTGAAACATCGCCATCATTTTTATTCCTCATAAAACCCATCATTTTTATTCCTCATAAAACATTAAACTCAAGCAAAAGCAGTACTGTCAAATCAAGACAACTCCTTTACTATCTCTTACCTTATTCGCTTGTGAGTTCCCATTCAAACCTGCACTTTCTGCTCCTAGTCGACTCCATATGTAGATCTCACCTTTGTTGAGTTGCTATAGTTATTCATGTGATGCTGAATCCAAACAATTCAGAAAAAAATTTCTACTTTTGTTTTATGTTTTTGAAAGTTTCAGATGAATGGTTTAATATGCTCTTCCTTTCTCCCATTGTTTGTTTTCGTGTTAATTTGGTATCCTTGCAATTCAGTGAGGAATTCAATTCTGGATTTGGGTCTCACACACCAATGATTCTTGGACAAGCGAAAGTTATTCGCTACTATCAAAATTATGAAAGGTGATACCTGGTTCTGATTTCTTTTAGATCAATATTGTCTCTATAAATGCTCACTACTGGTTGACACTGCAGAACATTTGATGTTGCAAAAACAATCATGAAGGATAAACTCTTTGTGCACAACAAGTCAGACAACATCATTGATTTGCCCAAAGATAAAATTCAAGCTGTGAGCATTTCAACTCTGTTTCCATAGATGATCTCCCTCCATTTTTTTCTTTCCATGATGATCTCCCTCCATTTTTTTCTTTCCATGACATGATGCTCAAAATAGGATGTTGTGTGTATAATTTTTTTGTAATGTGAATCATCTAAAATGTACAAGTGAAAGCTAATTAAATAGTAAGCTATGAAAGAGGTCAACTAGTACCTGAAAGACAACAATTCAGGTGTTGATCGGCTCTTGCTTGATTGTTACTGTTTGAAAGTCTTCGTCTTTGTCATCATCTTCTTCTTTATTTTGAATGGCTGTACTGTTTAAAAGCCTATGAAATGAATAACATCCATAATTTATTAATTCATTATTACATTTTGATAAGGCATTCCAGTTGATCAAATATTGTGTCTCAATTGATGTTGTTGGGTATTGGTTAAGAAAAAAGAATGGTTTATGCACAAGGCTAATGTTGAGATGCCATGTGCAGATTATAGATGCAAAAAACTGTTCTGATCTATACAACGTAGTTGGTGAGGACTTCTGGTTGGCTACATTGTGCAGCAGCACAGCATTTGAAGAGTAATTATCTTTTTAATTTAAAGTGCAATGCAGTGAGCATATAAAGTTTCTTTCATTAACATTGTTCTTGGCTTTTCACAATCATTTCAGGAAGCAACTTGAGGGCACGAGGATTACTCTAGTGAAGATGTAAATACCTTTATTATTGCTGCTGCTGCTGCTGCTGCTGCTGCTGCTGCTGCTGCTGCTACTCGTTGTTTCTTTCTTCTTTTATTTGATAATATACACTCTTCTAATTCTTTTTTTTTTGTGTGGAAATATTAAATGATTCTTTCAGGGGTGAAGGTGGATTTGACTTTGCAATCAGAACACCTTGTATGCCATCTAGATGGGATGACTTTGATGCAGAAATGACAATGGCATGGGAAGTAAGTCAACCAAGTCCTCAAAATAGTAGACCAAAACTCTTGGCATGTTTACTATCATGCTTTTGTTTCTCTATTAATTTTTTTTCTGTTCTGATTAGCTCATCTGTATTTTTTAAAAATGGTCCTTCAGTGTGTCATTTCTGATGTTCTAACTGAGCTTATGCTATTTCAATTGATTCCAAATAGAAACAGAAGATGTGCTAGCCATTTAAAAATGGAGTAGAAGAAGCTATGTCTGTTTCCCTTTAGGTTCTTATCTACCCGTGGTGTTTATCACAAGGTAGCTGTGAGAACTTCGTGTGCTTAATTGACAATTATAGTGGATGCTTTAGTGGTTGAGTGACAAAGGAGGACTTCAAGATTTGGGTTTGACTTGGGAGTGATCTTCTTACCACCGAGATGTCAATGTAACTGTACTTCAAGCCTTTGTACCATCCATTCTGGCTATTTTTTGATATTGTAACTCTTCTGGTTGGAGCTAGACCTGATGGATGATCAAGTTTAATAAATTCTGTACATGAGTTTATACATGCCCTACTTGATAAGGTCCTAAAATTAGCAACGTAACTGTACGAACCCACAACTTGGTGAAATCGCAATTACTTTCCTCAGTGGATCTGTGCTCTTTCCTTGGACTCTAGCCCCCATAAGCAGACTGGTAGCTCATTGTTATATCATGAAGTTTTGCTCATGTGTCAGATTCATGGTGTTGCTATTTAACACACCCACCTGCATTTTCTGCTGATGTTTTTTCTTTCTATTAAGACTGAGTAGTGGGTTTGGATTTGCAGGCTGTGTGCAATGCTTATTGCGGTGAAACTTATGGGTCAACTGATTTTGATGTCCTTGAAAATGTTAGAGATGCAATTCTAAGGATGACTTATTACTGGTATGATACATTTATGTTAATTGTGTTGAAATAATTGATCTTGGATAAGTTAAGGCTCTGTGTAATGATTTCTGGAATGTTTTTTAGGTACAATTTTATGCCATTGTCTAGAGGCTCTGCTGTTGTTGGGTTTACCGTTCTGCTTGGATTACTTCTTGCTGCAAATATGGAGTTTACAGGGAAAATCCCAAAGGGTATACAGGTGGACTGGGAAGCCATTCTGAATTTTGATCCTAACTCCTTTGCAGAATCTGTTAAGAGGTGGTTGTATTCTTCTCTAAAGATTACGACATCTTGGAAAGATTATCCAGATGTCGCATCGACTTTGGCAACAACAGGATCTGTAGTTGCTGCTCTGAGCTCCCATGATGATTGAGCTGCTATGAATCCAGAGCAGGTAAGTTAGATACATTAAACGTTTGAGGGGTAATTCATGATTGAGCTCCTATGAATTGTTGATCCATAATTCTTATAAATGGTGTGGTATTTTTACCATGAGAACTAGGAGTAACTATTAATGCGTTGCAAAACTCAAAAAACGTAATAGCATCTTGTTTCTGAGCATACAAATGGTTCTAACAAGCGTTCTGACCATGCAACTTCAACCTCAATGCAGTGAGGAAAGCGATGTGTTGCTCTTCCCTGGAATGGAGTCCTCCCTTCATGTGGACCAGAATCTCGCCCATTTAGACAACAGATGCCTCCGTTCCATACCACACCAGTTTAGCAATCTTGCAGGCATTATGTGTTGTACAACATCTTAGAATAATATAGTCGCAAAGCTTTAACAGTTGCAGATCTCCATATATTCAAAAATAAATGCTCATGTTTGCAGAAGTCTGTTCATTAGGATAAATAAACAACATGTCATTAGCCTTGTCGTTGTGTTTCATTTGGCTTGGTAATGATTGTATTTGATCGACATTTTCCTTTGCTGGTTTTGAGCACCTGCTAACATCCATTGGTCGTGTGCTTCATCTTCCCGCCGGAAACTGTGCCAACGCCTGCACTCTATATTGTCCTTCCATATAGATAACAACCATGTGGAAAGTTGAATACAAGGTGTAGCTCATTTTATATTATTCTTGGTTTATGTAATGTTTGTTTTTGATGCATTGATTTGTCTATGTATGTGAAGCTTAGGATTCTTCATCGCTTTTTTTTCTGTTCCCCCCCGGTAGAATGTACATATGAGGTCACTAAACTTGGTCCGTAATGGAAGGCTCACTGTGAATGCACGTACCCACCCACCCACCCACCCACCCAACATCCTCGATAGAGCCAGCTAACGTTAATGCACGATAGAGCCCTCTTTTATTAACGGGAGATGAACAATATTAATAACCAATTCCTCAATATTCAACAGTAAAGAACAATTAGTGAGTTAGGTAAGATATCCCACATGCAAAATCTAGATTAGGTATTAGAAAAGATTTTGGTTAGATTTTCCAGTGGGAATTACGGTCTTCATTAGATAACAGGTCATGATCCGTAAGCATCAATGTATTTTGTGGGGAAATTTCAAGGTAGGTTTTCCGTTAGTCAGCTCGATAAAAGTTGTGGAGAAATGGTTAAGACAGAACTAAGGCAACAAAAGTATAAAATTTAAATGGCCTTCAGGTATCAACGAAGACAGCTTTGAAATCGTGAGCAGTGGCTAGATGACAGTGCTTTTAATTTATAGTAGCTCTAGCTTGTTACAGTAATATAAGCAAGTCCATGTCTCTGTTTCTATTATTATTGTTATGGGCATGGCCATACGATAGGACGTTGATCTGCCTTGAAGCTTCCAAATTCATTTCTCGGATTTACACAGTAGTTCAACACATCTCACTGCATCTTGAGCTGCCAATTCTGCAGCAATGGCCAGCAGCGTCTTTTCTCTGCCTTGACCTACCTTGCTTGCTTCTACTTCTCCGTTCCCCTTCCATAAACGATCCATCTGGAACTGAATCTGGCAAAGAACAGAGCTAGTTTATGCTTTATGGACATAATTCAATCAATAATGCAATCTCAATGAGTATTTTGATTAAATAACTATCTAATCCTGTTAGTATTAAAAGCGGCTCAGAGAGCAAATTCTTCTTGCACAGTGGACATCCAATTAGACCCACAGATATGAAATGATAATAGAAAAAGAGTTTCATTTTAAGAATATTAAGGTTACCACTCACCATTTCTCTCTTTGATCCCTGTCACTTGGCATTGGTCCTCTCCATGCTCTAGTACTTTTGGTTTTTCTACTTCAGCTTCATATTTGTCTTTCGACTTGGCAACAGTTGCGAAAAGCCATGTTGCATTCATTTGCTTGTGAATCATACGTGCTGCGAAGTATGGGATCTTGGCATTCTTGGTTTTCTCAGCTTTCATGCGTCCATGGATGAACATCAAGCAGTCCATCAAACTCTCCTTAGCTAACCCTTTCATATCATAAGCCTGTGCCCTTCTCCAAAGGCTCTTCCTGTGAGGATTCGCAGTAGTGGATAGGCACAAGGCTCTAGTTGTGTCACTGATTACAGCTTCAGGGTTGTTAAGCAGCAAATAACCCTGGGCTCTATTACTATACAGAACTATTCTCTCCTTTCTCATCTTTGATGGGCACAAATCCAGGGCTTTTGTGTATCTGGTAACAGCTTTTTCAATGTGGCCAGACCAAAACTTTTTGTTTCCTTCCTGTTTCAGCATGCCTACCAAGTTTTTTCGCTCTTTCAGCTCTTCTTCAGACATTAGCTCCTCTCTCTTTCTTCTCTCTACCATCAAATCCCATGTCTCCTTTAATGCTCTCTCAGCATCTTGGCTACTCAACTTTAAGTCACCATATTTGATCTTATGGTAATCCTGTAAGAGTGCCTGTGTTATTGCTTCTCCGACTTTTTTTCTTTCATTAAGGCTTCTTAGCTCTACCAAATCAGCCAGAGATAAAGCTGCGGTGTTTATGACTATGTATCTTGTATCTGTGTCTTTTAGAAGTAAGAGAAGACAATCAATAGCCATACACTGCCAATCATCAGAAGATCTTGAGATATTGCATAAAATCTCTATCACTTCTTTGGAATTCGCTAAACTCTCTCTTCCAGTCTTGAAGTTGCACAGAGTTCTGATGCATCCTATCCCACCAGGCGATGCGCAATTTGCCAAGCCACCCCACATGCCGCCCAACTCCTTCAGGAAGTGTTTGTTGCAGATAAGATTTAGTGATCTTCCTTTGCAAGCAAAGCAGTTTAAGAGATGCAAGGACCAGCACTGTAACTGACTAGCCCATTCCTCAGCCTTTCTGTTCTCTATCTCCAAGTCTCCAAGCCCAGTTGTAAGCAGGTCCGAATGGTACTTCACTCTCTTGCTATCTTTAACACCAATAAACCTTCTATAGACGGTTTTAATGCAATTGCAAGCTATTTCCATGGCCAACTTTATGATTTCAACTTCATGCTCGGCAATGGCTTCAAAGGTTCTCGCATGGCTAGCCAAGTGGCCTAGTGATCGAACCGCAACTCTTTGCTCAACCCAACTGATTTTGCCTCTCAGAAGTTCTATTAGAGGCAGAACCACATTCGACTTAACTGCTTTCTCGGCAAATTGAACTTTGTTCATGGTGTATGAACCAATAATATGCGCTGCATAGTATGGGATGTAGATGTTTTGATCTCTAAGAAGCCATTCCTTATCGTTAACGGCTATCTGGATCAGTTTTCCCATGCACTCAAAGACGCCAAGGGATGGGAACTCAGGATCATCAGGTTGAGTCATGGCAATGTTCCAGATCCCACGTAGGACCAAGACATGTTCTTGATCATCTCTCAGGGGCATTTCTTTGAAGCATCGAGCTAGTTTGGCTTTTCTGAGAGACGGGTCTTGTTCATTCATGGTGCAAAAGAAACATGAAGGATTGGTGCATGCTGGTTCTTGGACCGAACTGATCCTGTCAAGTGACTTCTTTTGAGATTGTGACTCCATTGGAGGTTAGCGCAATGAGTAGAGTCGTCGTGTTTTTTGAATTCTCGTGGGGGGGTGATATACTTAACATGTAAGTTCAGTACTGCCTGTGAGAGGGGGGGAGAGATAATTACACTTTAAGCAAGCAGCAGCCACTAATAAAGTAACGTCCAAAACTAGGCTGAATCATATTCACAGGTGGGCAGAAAGAGAGAGAAATATTTTAGTGGAAATGAAACCAAGTTGGAATTAACAAGTCTTGAACAGGAAACAAAGTATTTCCCCTGTAAAACATTCCTCGAAGCACTTTAGAGCAGCCGCACTCGAAGTCAATTATACTAGAAATGGTCAGTGGACTGGACTGGAATAGCATACACAGGTATCAACCCATTAGCTTCAAATAACAATATTCATGAAAAGCAGAGACTTCAAAGACTACAAGCATCCATATTAGCTGCAGATCAGGACTCAAGTCAGTCATGATGATCCCCATTTAGAATTAGATCCCTTTAGAGCCAAGAAACTTGCCCTGGTCCCCCCCATATGAAGCCAATCAAAGTGCTCTGTTTTCCAAATAATGTATTAACTAGCCATACGCACCACAATTCATAAACACTAAAGCCTGCTTCTCAGTTAGTTTCCAACTCAAAAAGTGCAGTAGAAATCCCAAAGTATGCTCATGCAAGTACAGCCGGGTTGGTCTCAAGAAAATGCGGCTACCAAAATGCAATCTCTAACTGCAGGAAAAGCATGATCAGTCCCATATTTTGACTATGTATGTATGGGAACTTGGTTTAATAATGTTCCTGCGCATATTAAAGTAAGCAAAGTGAGTCTTTCTTTTTTAGCATGATTATGAACACGGCCATGATCATGATCATATTATCCACATACAGTTGAGTTCAGATCTTGACATGTGTGTGTGTGTGTGTCTGTATATAAATGCCCTAGCTCTTTTAGTTTGTCGTTATGTGTGCACCAGCATGAATCTTAAGGCACATGAAAAAAGATGGGCAACTTAGAGTGGACGAGAAGGCGTAATTCCTGGATAAAGTCTGCAGCAAGAATGAATGGAATATTTAATTTCAAAGAGTTCTTTAATTTTGCGAGCAAACCACCAAATTAAGGTCATTACAACTTGAATTTTAAAATTAGATGGAAGAGCATAAAATATGTTCATAGTAGTCTTTTTTATTCTTTGTTTCAAAAGTATTTTTTTAAAATTAATTTTTTTTCTTTGTTTCAAATTAATTTTTTTGGTGTTTTTAAATTGTTTTGATATGTCAATTTCAAAAATAAATTTTAAAAAATAAAAAAAATATTATTTCAATACATCTTTATAAAAAAAACATTTTAAAAAACAACTTTTTTATAAATAAATTAAAACAAAATAAAAAAATTATTTCAAAGCTTCTTCCAGTAAAAATTATGCGTCATTATAATATCAAATATGCATTTAATTTCACTCCCATAGAATGATGAGAACAGAATATACAGGTTAATTAAATGTTAGTACGAAGAGCACTCTATTAATTATTCTCTTTCCTTTCATTTTGTCGCAATCTCTATGAAAAACAAGTAGCGAGAGGACCCTCCCTCCCTTGTCTTCTTCCCTCCTACCTACCTACTTCTTTTCTCCCCATTTCCTTTCTTTTCAAGTTTCAGGGATCGACGGTCCTCGATTCTTAATTCATATCACAACAACATCTAATTATGTCATTATGCTCACAGCGTTCTCGATCCTCCAAGATTCCTGCTATAAACATCAGCAAACATTTCAAATAGATGGACATGGTGGTGTGATATGGATAACGATGCAGAGCTTCTTGGAATGGACATGGTTGTCCACTATGCTGTTTGTTCGTCAATTGCATAGAATTTTGTTACAGAAGTTGTTGTTTGCAAGAGGGATTATGAGAGCAAACAGATATTAAAATATAATTTATATTATTTTTTAATATAATTTTAGAAGCTAGTGAAAAAAATAGAGACGAGTTTGTAAAAACTAAAAGTTTAAAATATTTAAGTGAAGATATGATATTATTAGATTGAGATTTTACTGAATTATACTACAGAGATAAACTAATATATGTTTTTATACATCAATAAAATAGATTTAAATTTTAAAAAAATATTTGGTCACACTACACTAAGCTACCATTTTAGAACTAAAATAATAAGAGATTTGACTATTAAATTGAGATAAAAGATTTGACTATTAAATTGAAACTAAATTTTTTAATATAATTTTACAAGTAGTTTTTTTATGAGTAATTATTTTATTGCTTTTTGGGCCATTAGATCTTCGAGAATTAGATTCAGAAGTTGTTGTTTTGATTAATTTTGTTATTTTTTCTAGGATTTTTTTATATGTTTTTTTTTTATTTTGGATTATGTTATAATTTTCTTAATGTCTTTTAATTTTAAGTTGTTTTCTAATAGAAATAGGTTTTCTTGGTTCTATTTAAAGATCCTGTAAATTTCTTAAAAAAAACAATCATATACTTAAATTTCAGATAATAAAATTATAAATTTAGAATATATTTATATGCTAATAGATCTGTGCTGGTGAGATGATTACTGGCTTACAACTTTGGAGTTGAACTGATAAAGCTTTATACTTCTATTTCAATCCTTTATCTTGTTATCAATTGACCATTGCATTAACTAATACATTCAAAGAATTCCGAATGAACCATCTAGGTGGTGGCCCAGTGGTAAGAGTTTAAGACTAAGAGGTTTGCTCCCTCTGTGGTCTCAGGTTCGAACCCTGTGATTACTTATATGATGGCCACTGGAGGTTTACATGGTCGTTAACTTCAAGGCTCGTGGGATTAGTCGCGGTGCGCGCAAACTAACTCAGACACCCACGTTAAACTAAAAAAAAAAAATTCTAGGTGTGCACTGTTCATATTTTTAAATTGCAAATACATTATTTTAAGTTATATGATAATGGTTTTATAGGTTGAGATATCTTTATATTTGTGTGTGTGTGTGTGTGTATATACACAAAAGACTTTTGAGATATATAATTTGGTAATAAATTCAAGACTAATTTTGCAAACTAAAAATTTATTGATAGTTAAAAATAAAAATTAAAAGAATATAGACTAATTTTAACAAACAAAACAAAACATACCCCATTTTGAAGTTTAATATTTTTTTGTTTCTAAAATTTGTGGATAAAAGAGAAAGTCGCTAGAAAATATTTAGAAGAGAAAAAATTATTAATTATCAACATTTCAACTATAAAAAAAGATGATTTTAAAGTTAATGGGCTAAGCTTTTCTAGAGGAATTCGATGGAGGAGAAATTTTCACTCTCATCATATTAGAAAAGATAGATCGAGATTTCTAATTTTTTTAAGAGATTAAGGTTGTTCTTTTTTTTTTGTTACAAATGGGTTTTTAAAGACTTCTAAAGTATTTTTTTTTTAAAATAAAAACAGGGTGAGAAAGAGATTTTTAAGGTTCCAAAACTCAAAACCTTATTCTTTTGTTATAAAAAAAAATCAAAACATGTTATAAATGATGACATGTCATATGTCATAAAGGATGGCCTATTATCCAAGCTAAAATGAAGATCTCTTTTGGTTATCAACTACTCCATTAAAAAAGTTAGCCTGGACATGCCAAGACTATAGGTTCGGCTAATCACATTGGCTAACCTATTAGGCTCAACAATGCTTGATTTTTTATATATTTTTTGTTATTGTTTTTTAGTTTTAAAATTTTAAAATTTTTAATTTAATACCTTTCTTTTTTGTGTGTGTAGATTTTTCTTTTTATTTATTTTTATTGAAATTTAAATTAATATCTTCTCTCTCTAATTTTTTTTTAAATTGTTTAATTCATTTTAAAAAAAAGTAGTAATTTGTTTTATAATACTTCAAAGAGATTATTTTAATTCATCTTTAAATTCTTTTTTTTATATTTGATATATATTTATAAAAATAAAATTATTAGTTATTGATAAGAAAAAAATAACCTTTAAGATAAAAGAAATTATAAATTATAAATTAAAAAAAAGTTGAGGTTAAATATTTGGACACATATTAGTTTTTTTTCTTTTGAAAGGAAGATTAGCTTTTCATTTTAGTATTTAATTAGCATGAATAATGTTTTCTTAGTTTATCAGGGTTTTTTTAATTTATTTTATTAAGTGTAAGTAATATCTTTTTATTTTTAAATTAAAAAAAAATATTTGATATCAAAACACTTTTGTAACATTTATTATTGTATTCTCAAATAAATATCCCTATATTTAGTTTGTACTCGATTTTACAAGGGTCTATTTCTGTTATTGTATAATTAATTAAAAAAACAAAGTTATTAAACCTATTGGATGATTTTGGTAACGAGTTTAGAGGGTTAAATAATGAAGCGAAGTTGATTTAACACATCATTGTTTCGCTATTAAAAAAAAATCAACTTGAATTTTTTTTTTAAAGTCAAGTTTATTCTAAGTCAAGCCTATTTAGCACTGGAAAAGGAAAGCACGAAGAATTTAGTTTTTTGACATGCTAAATTAATTTAAAGAAGATTTATTGAAAAATGTTGTGAAGTTTACAATATCAGATCCCAGAAATAGAAACCTCGTCTACTTGACATCGATCGGATCCATTAATCAAGGCATGCAAATTAAAATAATAATTAAAACATGATTTCACAGCAGGCAAAGAAATCATTCAAGCCTAATTACAAAATCACATTAATGGCAGATCATTGAGAATTAAACTTAACCATATCACATAAATAAAGAAGCATGCTTACGTGAAAGTCTTGCCCACAAAATATGACATATACTGACACTATTATTATATATTATTATTTGTATAATTGATAGCATTTTATATACTAATATTATTATTTATCATTATTTATATATGTCATCTTATTCGGTATTTACAGAACCAAATAAGATGACATGGATAAAATTCAACCATATCATATAAAGAAGGACGCTAACGTGAAAGTTTTGGACACAAAATATGACAAATTGACACCATTATTCTGTTTATCAAAAGAGAAACTACAATATATATATATATATATATATATATATATATATATATATATATATATATATATATATAACCTACTATGTTTTGAGTGCAATGACATCTAAATATGACAAACACTTTGTATCTATATATAGATGATATCACTTTATATATACTAATTAAATTAAGAATATGTGAACTCAATTAATTAAAAAAGTGTAAAATATATATTATAGGTTTGTCCTTATTAATTGTTAATTTAGTACCCAAAACATCCTTAAAAATATCTATATGTATAAGTGAAATATTACAGATTTTCCACCACTCTTGCCCTTTATTCCCTCTCTCGTCCATGGAAGTAAAAACAAAACGAGTTGTTTCTTGCTTTTTCTTCTTAGGGTTTTGTTTCAATTTATTTCTCTCTTTATCTACAAAACAGTATATATAGTTTCAAGCTTTCTTATCGTATTTCATGGCCATCTTTTTTTGGTAAAGCTTATTGTAGCAAATGGTGGCTAACCTCTACTTACTTATCATATTTAGATGCTCATTACATAATTTGATCCATTTTGACTATTATAACTTTGCCTCCATCGACATTCTCAAATAAAAGATTTTGAATAACGAAGCATTTTATGTTAGTCTTTATAGATAACAATCATCTTCCACATGATTTTCTTGATGTTGTTATTGGCTACCTCTGCAACACCATCTATTTTTTGTTTGTATGGGAAGGAGTTTAAGTGTTTAAAGTTCCATTTCTTACAAAGTACAATAATCATTTTCTCATTAGAATTTCGAGCATTATCTGTTATCAATATCTTTAATGAACCATACCAACATATTAGGTCTTTCTTAATGAATTGTCAGACTATTTTTTAGGTTACATGAACATAAGAAGATGCTTCCACCTATTTGGTGAACTACTCGAACACCATTATAATAAAATGATGCCCATTGCTTTTCTTATAATTAATTAGATTGATAACATCCAATCCCTAGATGGAAAATGACCAAGAAGATACCATATTGAATAAAGGTATTTGAGGCGTATTGATCTTGTCAATATACACCTGACATTTATACATTTTCTAACATATTCAGTGCAGTTCCTTTTTATAGTCAACTCAAAGTACCATGATCAGAATATTTGTCTGGTCATCATATGCACATTAGAGTGTGTACTGTGTAGCATAAATTTCTTCATGGACTTCTTGTATAGTTTTCTTAGTTTATGTTGTGTTTAGAATTTATAACAAGGTTTCATCAAAAGCTCTTTTGTATAGTATTTTATCATCCAAGTAATAATCTACATCCATCTTTCTTAAAGTTTCTTTGTCCATTTTAGATTCTCCTAGTGGGTATTCTTGGCATTTGATATATTGCTTAACATCATAGTATTATGGTTTTTCATCTACTTCCCCTTTGACTGAGCAACAATAAGCCAGTGAGTTTCTAATTTCAATGCAAATAGTTTGTACTTAGAATCAATTTTAGCCATTAAAGTTAAAGTTATTAGATTTGTAAGTCGATTTTTATCTTGTCTTAGTCTGCAAATTCTTGGTAAGGTTTTAACTTTTTATCTTTAGTCTGCCACTCACCTGTCACTTGATAAATTATCAACATTGAATCATCATATATGTCAATCTTGACTCGTATTTTTAAAACAACTTCTAAATCATGGATACAAGTCTTATACCCTGCCATATTGTTGGTAAATTTAAATTATAGCTTTATAGAGATGGGGTATTATCTCTTATTTAGGAAAATCATTGCTGCCTTCAAACATTCCCGAAGGCATTCACAACAACATCAAAGTACATGCTCTACCATTCATCTTCCATATCACCTATTTCTGCTTTTATCATCATGATATCCTTGTCTAGGAAATCAGAATTTAAAGTTGCATGGTCGTTAATTGCATTGTCTATTGGATGATCAACAATCACACTACCTTTCAAATTGTTTCTCTCTTTATATAAATGATATCATATTCAGCCAACAACACTTGTCATCCTGCTATTTGACTTGATAGGTAAGGCTTCTAAAAAATGTACTTGAGAGTGTCCACCTTCAAGATTAGTCATGTGGTGTAATAAGCATGTATTGATGAAGTCGTCAAGCACTCTATACTAGACCACATCTTAGCTTTTCTAATGTACTATAGCAAAACTCGCATTAAGGTAGCGAATCGCTTGTCACTTTCTTCCAAAATATCATGTTGGTTCAATACACAACTCGTGGCAACTTCAATGATTATCATATATAAGGTGAGAGGTCTTCTATATACAGGTAGGACTAAAAAGGGTGGCTTATGTAGATACTATTTGATCTTATTGAAGGTTTTCTAACATTATACATCCTATTTTCCTGGATTTTTTTCTTTTAAAGAAGATGAAAGATTGGCTCATATGTAATGGTTAATTAAGAAATAAACTGAGCTTTACAGTTTAGGCAACCTAAAAAACTTTAGATTTCCCTCTTAGTGATTGGTATCGAGATTGCCTTTATAGCTTTAATCTTATCAAGATCAACATCATACCCTTATTTCTAACAATAAAGCCAAATAACTTTTTGGATATGATGCAAGAAGTACAATTTATAGGTTCAACTTTAATTGATACTTTTGCAACCTTTCGAATAATTTTCTTAGGATTTAGAAGTAATCCTTCCCTTATATGGATTTGGTGATTATATCATCCATATATACCTTAATTTCTTTATGTATCATATCATGGAATAATATAACTATTACTCGTTGATAAACTACCTTCATATTCTTTAACCCAAATAGCATGACTTTATAACAATAAGTTCCCTAAGGTATAATAAAAGTGGTTTTTATTTGTATTCTTCTTCCATCATGATTTGATTTTACCCTAAAAATCCATCCGTAAAGGAATACGTGGGATTCTTAGCAGAATTTTCCATGATAATTTTGATATGAGGTGAGGAAAAATCATTCTTAGGACATACTTTGTTCAAATCTTAAAAGTTAACACACATTCTTATCTTGTTATCTTATTTTTAGAATAACCATTATGTTTTAATACCCATTTGAGATATTCAACTACTTCTAGAAACCTAACCTCCCATTACTTACATACCTCCTCTTCACATTAATTAGTGTCTATGGCCTTATTATTCTTAACTTTTGTTTCACTGGCCTACCACCCGGTATCAATAAAAGTTCATGCACTACTATATTTGTGTCTACCCCAAACATGTTAGCTAAAGATGAGGCAAATACATTAGCATATATTTTTAACAACTTAATCAGATTGTTTTTTTCTTCAACTAAATTCAGAGTTCTAACCTTTAGTTCTTTTTAATTCTTATTCTTCAACATCATTATCCTCCTATTTTCTTCATCAATTACAATTAAAATTTTACCAAAATTTGGCCAAATATGCTCATGTAATGATTTTAGAATTTTAAGAAATGAGCACTTTCAGGATTCCTAAAAATAAAAAGTATAAGGAATAATCAAGTGATAAATAAAAAGAAAGAAATAACAAGTATGAATAAATGACACAAAAAGACATGATTTTTGGATAAAAACTACATGATCTCGTTAATATAAAAATAAACTACGCTTAACACAAATATAGATTCCTTTTTCTAGTATCTTGAGTTACAATTACTAAAAAATAAGGATAACATAATAGTAAAATTACTTAAATTTGAACATCATCTGAATCTTTTTTTCCTTTAAATTATTGAGTTCTCCATGCTCAATACACCTCTTAACCAGGTGTTCAATGGATGGTGTCTCTTCTAGGGTGTTGATGGTCAATTGAGGCAAGCTCACAACTTGAGAAAAAATCAACCTCAAATCAGGATAAATGACATGGTTTTCAGTCTCCTTCTCTTTTAGGTTATGGATGGTTATATCAATAAACACCTCATTCGGGTTTCTCACTTTATCATTAGGTTGTATTATACAAGTTGGATAAGAAAAGGTATTATGGATGAGTGGAACATCAATTTTTTTTATTTTTAGATTCACGACCCTCAATCCAGACCATCCTTTTCTTATATTTTCTTCTCACTACCCTTAAATAATCCTTTTGACTTGGTTTGAAACCTAAGCCAAACTGTTGATTGATATGCTTCAACTGCATATAGTTGATTCACTTGGGTTACTATGTGTTTAGATCATACCTCAATGGTAAACTATATTTAATCATGTATTCAGTGGGTTTTTTTTTTTTGTAGTTTCTGAAATCTCTAGCTTTCTTAAGATTATATTTTTTTATGTTATTTTCATACGATCATGTTTTAACATCTTGTTTGGTCTCATTCATGATATTTTGACTACTTAAATGATGGTAAAGATATTGATTTATATAGTGGAAGGACAACTAATTTATATCATTTTAATGCACCATCATTAGGATTTAACCAATCATTTGTGACCATGAATAAATATAATTTAATTATAACAAATTTAAGTTAAAATTATAATTGAAATAAATAAAACAATAGTAAATAAAATATATATTTCGATATATCTTGTGAAAGTCATAGTTGTCATCTCCTTATCACTTTAAGAGTCTCTTGGATGGTAATTGCATTTTTTTTTCAATGTTTTTGCATTTATTTTATATGGTTTTTCTTACTAGTAATTTTTCTATAAAGGTTAATATAATAGATCTTAGTGGACTAAAGCTAATTTCAAGGATGAAAATTTTTAATAACATAAAAGTAGGATATGCAAGGTAGTAGAGCTCCTAATTATCCTTAGATGATTTTGAAACTATCAATACTTTTAATTAAAAATAGTATTAGTAATTTAAAATATTATTAATATCATGTAACAAAAAAAAATCATATAACAACAAAACAACACATAAATAATTATTTATTTAAGTTAATCAGGCTATGCTAAATACCGGTATAATTTGGAAAGATCATAAATTATAGTATTTTTTTTCCTTCCAGAAGGACAATGGTACAAAGTCGATCCTTTATTACTTTTTTTCTTTACAAGATGGACATCCAAAAATACCTAGCATGTTGAAATTTATGGTTCAAAATAATTATTGATGGAATTGTAATATAAACAAGATTATAAACAACCAAATCCCCTTCATGCATTCCAAATGATACCTCAACATTTATCAACATATATAAATATTATTATTCTCATATTTAGTAGCAAAAAAATATAAAAATTCATTTTACGTTACCTAAATTATATTATATTGAATACCAATATCAATAGATTGCAAGTCAATGTGATTTGGAATAGTAATAAACTATTATATTATTTTCCTCTAATAACAAAATGATGATAACAAAGTAATCCCTTACTACTCTTTATTTACAATACAAGCATACAAAAACATCTATTATATCAAAACATATCATTCAAGTTGTTATGGTATCCTCCTTGCCAAACAAAGATTTAATAAAAAAAAATCAAAGACTTTCTCAATTACAAAACTAATAACATAAATGCACTCAATTTAAAAGGATAACACCAACTAGCAATTATGTTGAATCACTTTCATCAAAATCACAACTTATAATTTGTTCTCTAATTCATATCACAACTTGCATAAAAAAAATTATCCCAGGTGTTTATGGACCAGATTAAAGTATGAAGTTACTATTTTCCTATTTAATCTTTATTTTTAATTATTTGTTTCCTACTTAACTTAGAGCTTTTACTTTAATTAGTATTTTACTATATAGAAATCCTAATGCTAGAAGGATTTTAGTACTAATATAAATAAGGATGTTTAATTTATTTAATGGAGATGAAGACTATTATTCACATCTTAATAAAAATACCATAGAATTTTCTTTAGATTTCACTACAGTTTGGTTTGTAATTTTAGGGTTTGAGAACCCTTTTTAGATTTCACTATAGTTTGGTTTGTAATTTTAGGGTTTGAGAACCCTAATTTTATCTTTGCTATATGCTACATTAGGTGGTATTAAAACGAGTCAACATCTGGATCGATGACGAATAGTGAAGAGAATCGTGGAGTAGTTTATAACAATCATCTCCATGATGGTGATTAGAGGATGCATATTATTTAGGATCAGTTAGATCATCATTCAGTCGCGATAGTCGCTTTAGAGGGGCAAATGTAAATTGGGTTTGATGACATCAATAACAGAGTTGATGGTCTTACAACCAGGTTTGAGGTACTAAAGTTGCATAAAAATATGAACTGGGGAAGAAAAGAGACACGTCGGGGATGAGCTCGCGGCCAACTTGTCCCTGAACCAGTTCGTGCAAATCCTCATTATCGCACCCGATATCATGGCGGCCTTAAAATTTTTACATGGAAAGAACATATTTCTGGCATTTTGTTCTTTTAGGGGAAAATATCTTGTTTAAGGAGTTGTCGCGATGTCGGGTGCGACAATGAGGATTTGTGCGAACTGGTTCATTTATTGGGTGTGACAGAATGGTGACTCCACTGGGGACCTTAGGATTAAGCTTTGTCTTTTGTCTTATTATTGCTATTTTGTTTATTGTGTTTATTTGTTTATTTTTCTTGCATTTACTGTTTTAGCATGCATCCTTGTTTATGTTGTCATGCATCACTTTGAGAGCACACACTTTACAACCTAGGATAAGTGGGGGAGTAACGGTACCCCAATGACTTTAGCTTGGGTAAGACTCGTGAAACCATCCAACTCTCGCTTGATTGTTTACTTAGAAGTGGTTGATATGCTAAACTGATATTACTCAGGGCCTCTATCTTCACACTACTTGTAAGCCTCATATCGACCTTTCAAGGACGACCACTGAGCATGCGAGAGACCCTTTGAAACTAGATAATGACCAACCCTTTGATGCACTCAACAATTAGGATCTTCCTACTAGGTTGTCACCTCATGAAGGGCAAGTTTGTATTTCATACTTTTTTTTAATCAACATTTTTGCATAAATTGCATGATTTACATTTAGCAGGTTGAAATATAGGTTCCCCATTGAAACTCATCTATAACACTCGTTCGAGAAAAAGACAAATGGAAAACGAAGAAAGAGCCCAATTGAAAGCCTAACATCAAAAAGAGGTGGGCAATCATAAAGAAGAAGTCGTAAGGCTTACTAATCTACTCGAACAGGCCTTGAGAGACAAATTCGAAAAAGCAACACATATAGTTCAGCTTGAACCTATGCTTGTAAATCCTTTCAATCCACAAAATCTGGGGGCAAATGGGTTGTCATCTAATTTTCAATAAGCCATGCATTTTCAACCAGCATACCCCACAAGAATGCCATTTACTATTGATTCTACAAAAAAGGAATCTCAAAAGGGCAAGATGGTAAAAGAAGAGGGTCTAAAAAAATGGACTGCCCTAGAAGAGAGGGAAATGGCAGTTGAGGGAAACCATTTGTGTGACCTGGTGAAAGGTGCCAAGATGTGTTTAGTACCTAACGTTGTCATTCCTAAAAAGTTTAGAGTGCCAGAATTTGTCAAATATACGGGAATTCAATGCCCTATAACTCACCTCAAAGCATACTGCAATAAAATGGTTGAGGTGGTTGATGATGAGAAACTGTCGATTCATTTCTTTCAAGACAGCTTGAGTGACACTGCCCTCACTTAGTATATACGGTTGGACAATACCAAGGTTAAAAAATGGAAGGATTTAGTTGATGCCTTCATGAGGCAATATAAGTTCAATATAGACGTGGGCCCTGATTGGTCAAGCTTGCAAGCTATGAAAAAGGACAACAAGGAGTCCATAAGAGAATACACTCAAAGGTGGCGTGAGGCTGCCGCACAGTTAACCCTTCTTTATTGGAAAAGGAGATGATCAACTTGTTTATCAACACTTTCAAGGCCCCGTACTTTAAATACATGGTTGGAAGCTCTGCGCAACATTTCACTGACCTGGTTGTTATAGCCGAGAGGATTGAACAAGCTATTGGGTTAGGTAAAATTGCTGACCTGACTGAGAAGAACTGTTTTGGCTGGAAAAGAGAAGGACACGAAAGTTGGTTATCAAGGCACCTACCCTTCCTGTAGCTAATTTCTTCACACTGACTCCTAGAAATCAACTACCTTGAAGAAAAAGTTATGGTGATATTTGGCCAAGAATGGTCTGCATATGACTTCAACGAACTGTTGAAAAAATGCCATTGTCAAGAAAAGTAAGTGATTGAAAAATTTCGAAAATTTCAATCAATGATCATTAAATGTTGAGCCCCTTTAAGTGTTACCATGCCAGTATTCATAGCCCAAGATGTTGCCATAAGTTCTTTGTTGTTGAACTTCCTTTCCAAAGCTTCAATGAAATAATGAGTTTGTCATTCAATTGTGTTTACGACCAAGAATTATTCATTTTCCTGAAAGAGTTTTCTTATAAGAACTCATAAATACACATTTGAAGCCTCGCGTGATCTCATAGACACAATTCATCTCTTTCCCTATTGGAGTTTTAAAAAATTGAACTTGCATTTTGATTTCAAAAATAATTTGATGTTTATTCAAAACAATAATTTTGACATTCTACTTGTAGAATGGCGCATGAATCAAGCAACTCCATTATTGAGGTGACTAAATTATAAAACAAAAGAATATTGGATAAAAAAAAGAAAAAAAGAAATGAATAAACACCCTTACCCCATGACTCTTGAATCATGTGTTTTTAAATGTATGAATAATGATATATAGTGAACTCGTTGCTCATGACTTATAAAATGCATCTTTGCAAAGACCAAACCATCACACTAGATGAAGTCAAAGTTTATTGATCATAGCTGCTTGCACTTGAAATGAGGAAATGCCATCTTTGTTATCCCTTTCACGTTCTGAAATAAGTACATCCCTTGTGATCCCTTCTTGAGCCTAAATAATTTTTCTTTCATGAAAAAAAATCCCGACTAGGATCACACCCCACACTAGGGGGCAAGAGAAAATTTCAATGAGAAAAAAGAAAAAGCCATGAGAAAGCCAAAAAGGCATAAGAGCTCAAGAAAACTCAAATGCTAGGGGGCATGCCCAAATCACTAGAAAAAGTGACATCCAAGATAAAATGAGTATGCCATAGCAAAGCAATAAAAAAGAAGAAGCAACAAATCAAAGAAGAGCGGCAAAATAAAATATGAATGACGTCAAGAGTCAAACTGTTGATAGTGATCCTCAGTCTTTGAAACCCTGAAACACTCTCTAAGCCTTATGAAGCATTTTCTTTCATAGCAAAAAACCACAGCCTGCGTTACGTGCTTGTAGAAGTTATTTCTAATCAAGCAAGCAAGCAACCTGGAATAATAAACAATGCTCTCAAAATGCAAAGAATATTTTTTTTCATAAGATTCATGACATTAAGAATAAACTACTCATTATTATTCATGCTAATAAAAATGAATGTTAAAAAAAGAGATAAGTTTTTCTCAAACAAAACCTCGAGCTTTTTCTCGAGCCCTTCACTTTGAAAACCTATAAAGGTCACCTCATGATGTATTTTCACCAAAGACCTCATTACCAAACACAAAAGCAAATAATCTCTTTTCCAAGAAAGAAAATAACCAAGGAGTTGCAAGATTTCAAAAGCAAATTGTTTTAGGCTCACATCGAAACAATTTTTGTTTTCAAAATGCAAGATCAAGATTTCAAGCTTTATTCTCGACCCATATCCTTCACCAAACTGAAAAGGAGAGAAATAAGAGAAGAGCTTCTTAAAACCATTATTTGTCTAAGTAGCTGACATATCACACTTGGGGGCAATGACCAATACAAGGGGGCAACATTGTGTTTAGAAGAATAAATTCTAGAAAAAGAGATGGTAATTTCCTTCAACTAGACAAGGGGGCATTTGGTTTATAAAAAACAGCTTGATCCTTTCAGCAAGTGACACTGAATGTTTCTAGCAGTGAAACGAGGAGTAATGAATGGTCCTCTCAAATTATTTGACGAGTCAGAAAATCTTTAGCAAGCAAGTGGGTCATGATGGGTACCACAAAGGTTAAGTTGTGCAAAAAAATCTGGAAATAGACTTACATGGGCCAACTCGAGTGGGCTAGAAGCCAAACGACAAAGATGACCCAAATCAGAGGTAGCAAGTCTTTATCAATCAAGCAACAATAAGACTAAGAAGAAATGAGGGCCTACATTTCAAATCAGGTAAAGATGCATGCATATCATCTTCACTTTGAGACATTGGACAATGAGTTTTGCAAATTTCATAAGAGAAAATTCTGGCAGAATCCATCAAGTGGAAGGCCAACTTGAAATGACCAAAGATTGAAATTGCTTTTGAAAAATTTTTATTTTTGAGAATTTTTCAACCTGGGCAAGCTGTCCATGAGAATCAGGCCACCTGAAAAATATGTGTTTTTCCACCTTTTTGAATGCGCCTTTGAGCCTTCGATCATCATTTTAGGGCGCCTTCGACCCCTTGACCATCCAAGGTAATGTGTTTCCTAACCCTACCTCTCTTTTGAGTGCGCCTTCGAGCCCTCACCTCTTTCGAAGCGCCTTTGAGCCCTCGCTTCTTCTCGAGCGCGCCTTCAAGCCCTCGACCATCCTTTTGAGTGCGTCTTCGAGCCCTCATTTTCCTTTCGCTTTTTACTTGGGTAGGTCACCCATCACAATGAGACCCTTTCTTTTTTACTCGGGTAGGTCACCCATTACAATAAGACTCTTTTCTTTGTATTTGTTAAAAAAAATTTCCTCGTCTTATTCTTTATCGGGCAGGTCGCCTGGAATAATTAGACCACTCGCAAACCCCTTTTCGCGTTTTACTCTGCCTATCGGGCAGGTCGTCTGGAACAATTAGACCACTCATGAAACCTTTTTCGCGTTTTATTATTCATCGGGCAGGTCGCCTAGAACAATTAGACCACTCGCGAAACCCTTTTCGCGTTTTATTCTTCATCGGGCAGGTTGCCTAGAATAATTAGACCACTCGCGAAATCCTTCGCGTTTCTTCTTCCTATCGGGTAGGTCGTCTGGAATAATTAAACCACTCGCGAAACCCTTTTTGTGTTTCTTCTTCCTATCGGGCAGGTCGTTTGGAACAATTAGACCACTCGCGAAACTCTTTTCGCGTTTTATTCTTCAACGGGCAGGTCGCCTGGAACAATTAGACCACTCGTGAAATTTTTCGCGTTCTTTTATCATCGGGTAGGTTGCCCAAAACAATTTGATCCATTTAAAAAAAACAAAAACCAAAAAAGTGGGTCATCGTCCAAATGACTTATTTCTTGATTTCTACATCTCTATGTAAAAGTCATATGTCAATCTCCTGTTTTTGAAGTTTTCAAGACTCTAAAAAAAAGCACAAAAGTTCTTTTTGTATCTACTTTTCTTTAAAAAATTTACTATACAAAGCTAAAAAAAAAAATTTCTAATATCTTTGCATAGTAAATATTATAAAGAGGGGGCAACTGTCATAACCTAATTTTTGACTTTTTTTATTTTAATTATTATTATTATTTTATTTACTGAAAATGATAAAAAAAATGATGATGAAAAACAAGTAAAAATGAAATAAATGAAGAAACATTGCAAGACTTTCGAAACTACACGGGTCAAAACATAAAATGGCCACCTGTTATCTCCAAACGGCGTCGTTTTGAAAGGACATTGTTCATCATCTTCTTCTTTAAGCCAGTGACCATTTTGTGCAGTAAAGGCTGAGAAACATTGCAGCAGTAATCGACCGTTGGCTTTAGTTATGGGCACCTTAATGGTGGTCGACCCTCAGCATACCGCCCGTTACCAATACGTCGGGCTCTATATAAACAAAGGAGCACCAAAAAACAGGGGTTGGTTGGAGAGACAGGGAAAAAACCCAGGAGACAAAGAACGAATGAGCAGAAAAACCAGAGGAGAAAACACGAAAAAAAAAACCATTAGAAAGAGAGGAAAGCCCAGGAAAGAAACACACAAAGAGAACAAGAGAACAACCTAGAAGGACGAGCCAGAATTGCAGGACTGTTATTCCCCTGTTTCTTCTCAAAGAAATAGAGGAACGAGAACTAGAGAAGACAAGGACAAAAGAGAAAGAACAAACACGGGGGGAGGGGGGGAACACTAGAAACAAGAAGTGAGAGAATCAGCCCCACATTTGTCTTCATCCTTTAATCTCAAAACCAAAGGACAGAACGCAATCAAAGAAAGAAGCAAAGGAAAGTCACTAAGACCGTTGCTACTGCCTTCGGCATTTCCAGAACCAAGAGAGAAAGCAAAAGAAAGCAAAAGGAAAGGTCTTAAGCAGACAACAGGCACCATCACACCGCAACCATCTTCGCCGTTTACAGAAGTAGGTACGCTCCTCATCCCATTTTGCATCTTCATTTCAAATTGAATTGTTACAAGAGCTGTGCAAAGGTAATTTAATTACCTTCACACTGCTCATGCACGGGTGAAGCCACTTCACGCGTGCTTTTTTTTCGTTTTGCCCAGCCGCGTCACTGGCAGTGACTGGGCCGGGCTGGCTGGGTCTAGCCCAGCCCACATGGGTTGAGCTGGACCCAGCCCTAAAAAATAAAAAAATATATAAAAATAAAAAATAAAAAAATAGAACTAGAAATTGCATGCATTAGAAATTAGAAATAAGAAAATAAATGTGTTTTTATTGATTTTATTCACTGATGCCAGAATAAAAAAAATAATTTAAATGATTTTGTTTTTTATTAGCTACGAATTTTTACCAACGCTAGAGTTGGAATTACCCGGAATGGAATATTCACTAACACCAGCGTTGGAAGCATCTGTAATTAAATATTCACTAATGCTAGAGTCAGGAATATTACCAGTGAATTGTCATAACACAAATAAACAAAAAAAAATTAGCAATTTAAGACAAGATTAGTAATGCAGCTTACCTTAGGTAAGGTGCGCTAGGGGTGCTAATACCTTCCCTAGTCACAATCAGTCCCACACCATAGAATCTCTGTTGACCAGTTAGGGTTCCTAGTGACCATAATACTAGGTGGCGACTCCTTAAATGAGACATTTTCCACTAAAAGAACAAGATGCCAGAAATATGTTCTTTCCTTGTAAAAATTTTAAGGCCGCCATGATGTCAGGTGTGACATAATTGGTCAACAGATATTCTATGGTGCGGGACTGGTTGTGGCTAGAGAAGGTATTAGCATCCCTAGCGCACCTTACCTGAGGTAAGCTGCATTGCTAATCTTGTTTTAAATTGCTAAATTTTTTTGTTTATTTGAGAAGAACAGGGGAATAACAGTTCTGCAATTCTGGTTCATCCTTCTGGGTTGCTCTCTTGTTCTCTCGTGTGTTTATTTCCTGGGCTTTCCTCTCTCTCTAATGGTTTTTTTTCGTGTTTCCTCCTCTGATTTTTCTGCTCGTTCATCCTCTGTCTCCTGGGTTTTTTCCCCATCTCTCCAACCAACCCCTATTTTTTCGGTGCTCATCTGTTTATATAGAGCCCAACGGGTTAGTAACGGGCGATATACTGAGGGTCGACCACCATTAAGGCGCCCATAACTGAAGCCAACAGACGATTACTACTGCAACGTTTCTCAGCCTTTACTGCAGAAAACGGTCACTGGCTTAAAGAAGAAGAAGATGAACAACATTCTTTCAAAACGACGCTGTTTGGAGATAACAGGTGACCATTTTACGTTTTGACCCGTGCAGATTTGAAAGTCTTGCAATTAAGCCCCTGGTTTACACTGTAATTGCCCCCTGCATTTGCACGTCATTTTCAATGTAGTCCTTGGATTTTAATTTTGCAATTTTGACCCCAAACTTTAATATTTCTTCAATTAAAGTCCTTGAATAAGTTAATTCCAAGCTCAATTAAGTCTAAAACTTGTCAAGTCTCCAATTAAACCCTTGATTGGATTAATTAAATTAATTTCAAGCTTAATGAAGTCTCAAAACTTATCAATTCTCCAATCAAACCCTTAATTGGATTAATTAAATCAATTTCAAGCTTAATCAAGTCTCAAAACTTATCAATTCTCCAATTAAACCCTTGACTTGATTAATTAAACTAGTCAAAAATTTAATTAAATCTTTAAATTTCCAATCATGTTGCCCTTAACCCAAATTTTAATTCATTCTTCATTTATTTCATTTTTAATTGTTTTTCATCATTATTTTTTTTCATTATTTTTTATCATTTTCAGTAAATAAAATAATAATAATAATTAAAATAAAAGGGTAAAAAATTGGATTATGACACTCATGGTCAATATGATTACGAATATTCATTTGATGAAGAAGATCGAGCTAAGGTTGTTGGAAATAATAAGTATGATCAAGATTATAAAATGAAGGTTAGGATTTTTTGATGGTGATTTAGGAGTAGAGGAGTTCCTTGATTGGTTAGCTAAATGTGATTAATTATATGAATATACATGAATGTCAAACTCGAGGATGGTAAAAATTATAAGGTTTAAATTAAAGCATGGGCCCTTAGTATGATAGGATAGGCTATTGGATACTACGAGGCGAAGGTAAAAAACTTATTAAGACTTAGGAGTGGATGAAACAGTTGTTAAAGGGTAGTTTTTGCCCCCTAATTATGATAAGATTTTGTTCCGTCAGTATCATAGATGTTCCCAAGATTCTCGAACCGTGCATAAATATACAATGAAATTTTTATGCCTATTTAAGCACAATAATCTGTAATAAACTGATGGGCAACAGGTTGCTAGGTGTATAGAGGAGATAAAATATGTCATTAGATAAAATTAGGCTTTAAATGCTACTAATTATTACAGAGGCACAAAATATTACTTTAAAAAAGATATAAGAGGAGTGTTCTAAAGGTCAAACTAATGAAGATTTCCATATATATGATGATTACTTAATGAAAGGTAATCAATTATGTGTCCCCCGCACATCTATATGTGAGAAATTGATTCGAGACTTACATGATGGGGAAGAGATAAAATAGTGTCAGCTTTGAAAGATAAGTATGCTAGTCTCAGCTCAAGTGCGATGTAAACAAATTTGTTCAACAATGTTTTACTTGTCAAACAACTAATATGTAATCACAAAACACTAGTTTATACATGTCTATACCTATAACTGAAAATATCTAGGAAGATATTTCCATGGATTTTATGATAGGCCTTTCACAAACTCAATGGGAAATGGATTTTGTTTTTGTTGTTGTGGACAGATATTCAAAGATGACATACTTTATACCTTATAAGAAGACTACGAATATGATCAATATGGCTAGGTTATTTTTCAAGGAGATCATTAAGTTGTATGGTGTTCCAAAATCCATCATATCTGATAGAGATACTAGGTTTTTTAGTTACTTTTGGCTAACTTTATGGAAGATGTTTAATTTCTCTTTGAAGTTTAGTAAAATTGCTCATCCACAAACTGATGGCCAAACAAAGTCTCTAATTGGGCAATCTGATTCATAGCATTTAGGGAGACAAGCCTAAACAGTGGGATATTGTAGTGACTTAGCCAGAATTTGCTTACAACAATTCCAAGCATAGTGTTACTGGTAAGACACCATTTAAGATTGTGTCCATAAAGCCTCCAAATCATGTATTTAATCTATATTCACTGCTTAAAACTAATGGATTTAGTAAGCCAGTAGAGAATTTGGTTGAACAAGTGAAAATTATGCATCAAGAGGTTAGAGAAAACTAGAAGAAGCAGTTATAAAAAATAAGCTCACAACAAACAAACATAGTTAAATTAAATTGTTTCAAGAAAGAGACACGGTCATGGTTTTCTTGTGCAAGAAGAGGTTTCTATTAGGCACCTATAATAAACTAAAAATGAAGAAGATGGTCTTTACAAGGTGTTGAAGAAAATTAATGATAATGCTTATGTTATTAATCTCTTGGATAACATGTGCGTATAGAAGACCTTTAATGTTGTTGATCCTTACAAGTACTTTCCAGATACTAAACTTAACTCGAGGACGAGTTTTTCTAAAATAGAGGAGACTGGCGTAAAACAATTATCCCATGAGTTTATGGACTAGATTGAATTATGAATTTACTATTTTCCTATTTTAATTATTTTCTAGTCAATTTTGGATTTTAATTATTTGTTTTATAGTTAGCTTATGATTTTTAATTTAATTAGTATTTTACTATTTAAAAATTCTAATTCTAGATGGATTCTATTAACTAGATAAGTTTTAATCATGAATCATTTTCTATAAAGGATTTAGTACTACTATAAATAGGAATGCTCTAGTTTATTTTATGGAGATGAAGACTATTATTTAAATTTTAATAAAAATATCAAAGAATTTTTTCTAATTTTTTTTAAAGTTTAAAATATAATTTTAAGATTTGAAAATCCTAATTTTATTTTGACTATAAAATTAATCAACAAAAAAGGCTGTCATTAACTTAATCTAGAATCCTTATCACAACATTAGCGAGTATAATATTAAACGAGATAATACTAAATCTAAGCACATACATTAAATTATTATTGAAAAAAGTATTATTTATGTGTGAAACAGAATACTTTTGTTAAAGAAACTGTTTATATCTAAAATAATTAAGATTTTTGTTTTTAACTTTAAGAGATGTAGTTCAATTGGTCATATTTTAGATTTGTTTTCTAAAAATTATTGGTTCAAGTCTCATAAACTTCAAGGTTAATCTATATTAATAAAAATAATAATAAAAAAGATTTCCGTTTCAGTTACCGCTTCATCTAAATTTCATCAAAATAATCAGTACTTAAACATGGGTAATTGCTGTTTTCATTTTGTTAAAAAATATAAAGAAAAACATAAAGGGTTTGTTTTGTTGTATAATTTCCCGGAAATCGAGTAAAAACACACGGAAATGAAAAATCAACACGTTTCAATTTCCATCCATTCGAGTGTCAACTTATCATACCTCATCACCAAGCTGACAGAGGAGGAGCCACTAGTGTCCGAGTATCATCACCATTTTCCGGGAAAAAAAGAAATAAAAGAAAAGAAACAAACACACAACTCAAAACAGAAAGTTAAAGAAACAAATTATTTATTTGCTAAATTTCGATTCAATCAAGTTACAGCAACAATAAAATGAAGTACAGTTATGTAGTCTTATCCTTGAATCCGAGTTATGGAGGTCGGTGGTTGAGCAGCAGCAGCTCCGAGTCGACTCGGCCTGAGTTCACTGGCGAGAACGCGTATGATATCTTAGGAGTTTCGGAGAGCAGCTCATTGGCTGAAATCAAAGCTTCGTTTCATAAATTAGCGAAACAAACTCACCCTGACCTCGCTCATCACTCAAACGCCTTTAATTCTCACCGTTTCATTCAAATCCTCGCTGCTTATGAGGTTCTTACTCTTCTTCTTGGCTCTATTTGTTACTCTCTTTTTTTGTTCTTATTTATTAGTATCGTTTCTTTGTTGAATTTGATAATTTATTACCATTGGGTAGATTTTTTTTATGAACGATTTTTCAGATGCGTTTTAGAAATTAATTTAATTGTGGTTGAGAATGGTTTTCTGTAGAAATTATATACATTTTAATTATAGATGAGAATGATTTTTCGAGAAATTAATTTAATTGTAGTTGAGAATGTAGAAATTATTTTTAACTGCAGATTCTTTCGGACGCTGAGAAGAGGGCGCACTATGACAGTTATTTGCTATCTCAGAGAAAGAAAGTGATAGTGCCGAGACAAGGTTCGACATTGTACAGATACGAATCGCGAATGACTATGAATAAAGAGATGGAAGTTGTTGAGTGGTTAAAGTGGTATAGATTGGCTATAAATGATATATTGTCTCAGAGAGAGGTGGTGGCTGGAACTGGTTATTTTGATGTACTTGAAGCTGATTTTTATTCAGCCATACATGCAGCTTATTATGGACCTGTAATTGAGTCCATGGATCTTCTTCCTGATCGGTTTGAGGCGGAGGAAAGGTCTGTCTACGAAACTCCTGAGGTTCTGCATTTGGTTTCGGGTCGTCATCTTTTTGGAATGGTCTGCCTGGCCGACAAGATTCCTAAATTATCTTCTGCCTCTAATAAAAAATTAAAAAATGCCTTTGCATCTTTTGGTTTGGGAGTCTGTAAATCTGTTGAGGATACATGTGTCTTGAAAAATTCCAATGCGGTGGATGATGCTGGAATTTCTCAGACGCATCCAGGGAATAGTGCAAGTGATAAATCAGATGCATATGAAGATTTAGAATTGTATGTTTCTGGAAGGGTGGTGGCTGTGGCAACTAGAGTTCCTCCTAAAAACCAGGATGACAGAGCAGTACAGAATGAAGATGCACAAGATCAGATACATGTTTTTCTTAACTCGGATGATGATCTTGTGCATGCTAGCGAAGGTTTTTACAAGGAATCTCTTTTGACTGGTGCTGTTGGTGCAAGGATTCCACTAGGAACTATAAAGGGAATGGGCAGCAGTCCTGAAGAGGGATCATGCTTTGTCTATGATGGCTGTGGTACCAAAACTCATGTGATAATGAAACATAGAACATTGATGGTTTGTAGTGTTATTCTCCTGTCTGTATCTTTTCTTCTTCTTCTTCTTCTTCTTTTTTTTTTAAAAAAAATTTCATGACGCATAAGGTGCAAATTAAGCTTTTTGTTCTGTGCCTCTTCTTGATAATGCTAGTTTTATATGCTGTTTATTTTACATGGAATAACAAAGAGAGTACCGGGTCCCTGCATGATTAATGTCTCTTGCATAGACATCAAATACACGCAACATAAAGCCTCAATCCCAAACTAGTTGGGATTGGTTATTGGTGTCTCTTGCATACTTATTAAATATCCCTCTATGACCAAACTGGGAATTGGAATTGTCAATGAACAGAAGGACGACCCTCGTCCTCTTTATAGCTTGTGATGAAGATAAATGTCTTTATTTCCCTGTGTATCATCAATACTATAATTACATCGATTTGCTTTAATTTAATATCTCCAATAGCCCTGTTTAGTATTCTATCCTTGCATGTCATTGTTTGAGTTTCACCATCTAGATCCATTTACGAGCTGCATGGATTTGTTGCCACAATTCTTAAAATATTTTCTAGGCTATGCTGGTAGCTTGCCTGAGCACCTTTCATGAAAACGATTGATAGTTTTCAGACTGTTGTGGGAATGTAACTGATATTTATTAAACCTTTTTTTGTCCTTGGGTGGTTTTCCATTCAATCCTGGCATTAGGTGAATTTATTTATGTGGAAAAGTAAGGGATGGCCACAGATGGGACAGTAGATAATACAAGTAACTTTTTCCTGTTCACTATGCATGTCATTTTCTGTGAGAATTATCCATGCATGCCCTATAGGATCCTGTCCATGTTAGTTAATCATATAGTACTAATGAATTCTGTTAAAAAATTTCAGGTGAAGCATATGCACTGGTATGGAGTAGGAGATAAAGTTTCTATTGTTGAATGCAGATGCAGCAGAGCCCGATTGCCACCAAGCAAGTTAGTTGCTTCATTTCATTTTATTACAATGATGGATGAATTACTGTTTCCAACAGCCAATTTTCTCTTTAGTTTTTTATTTTTTATTTTAATTTGTTCCATGTAAATGGTTTCTATAGATTTTGGCTGTTTGAGCCTCGTTGTGACATGCACGACATAGGTGGTTGGTATGTTGAAACATTCGGTAGAGATAAGAAAGGTCGGACAGTTCCATCTCAAAGGTATTGGGATGGATTTGATGGAAATGAACAAAATGACAAGTAAGTACATGACATGTAGCCTAATGAGATTTTGAGTTATGTCATAGTTTCCCCTAACTTTGCATGATTCATCTTTTGATAAGGTCAAGGATTTCACTTGTATTATGTATGATCTTACTGGAAGTATTATGTACAACTTGTGGGATAGGTAGATATTTTCAAAGGTTTTAAAAAGGTACTAGATTTGTTAATACCTGAAATGGCTTGATAATAAACTTGGAATGAAGTCTCAACTTGTTATTTTTCTTCAAATTCAGTACTTTTTCTCCAAACCTCCTCTTATTGCAAGTTGGCATTTTAATCTGTAGGTGCATCTTGTCTATTTGTTGCATTAGGTATGTCATAACCTATTTTTGGGTTATTCCCCATTTCACATTTTTCCTCTCTTAAAAAAAATATATAATACAAAAAAATCAAAAAAATATTATCAAAAAAATATAATAGTGAAAAGAGCATGCCAGAACGCTCAGAAAGTAGTCAAAATTTGGTTGGGGAGGTTTAAAAATACAAAAATTAAAAGTTGGCAGTATTTTATTGACTGATGATAGCCCTATTGACAAAGAAAATTCAATTTCAGAAAGAAAAGTTCAAAATTAGATGTTGGTGGACTCAATTAAATTATATTGAAGGTTTAATTAAATTTATGGAGGGTTTGATTGTAAGAAAAATTGATTTTGGAGTTAATTTGGGCTTTAATTGGAAGAAATTAAAGTTCTGGGGTCAAATTATAATTTTTGAGAGTTAATTTGGTCAAATCAAGGGCTTAATTGCATAAATATTGAAGTTTGATGGCCAATTAGGGACTTAATTGAAGAAATCCGAGACCAAGGACCATAATGCAAAACGCACTTAAATTGAAGGATTGGCTTGAAATCTAGCGCTTTGGCGCCTGTTTTAATTTAAATGAAACGACGCGTTTTAAGCAAAACGACGCCCTTTCATGCGGTTTAAAAAAAAAAAAAAGAGACGAAACGGTGCTATTTTGAGGCGGCACTGTTTCTTCTTCTTCTTCCCCTGGACATGCAGCAGGGGAAGAGATGTTTTTTGTTTTCTTCTCTTTGTCTCTTCCTTTCCTTCCCACGTGCTCTGCCACCCACCTCATGATGAGATGCCCGAGCAGCCGTGCTCCGCAAGCAACGCCTCCATTGGCCACCACGGCCGGCGTCGTGGCAGAGGTGGCAACGTGCGCCACATGCACGCGGCAATGGGACGGGGCAGGGTCGACCTCGCTCCCTCTGCCCCTATAAATACCACCTGAACGCAGGAGGAAGAAAAGAAAAAAAGAACGGCAGAAAACGAGGAGGGAAACCGAGAGAGAGAAACCGACAGTGTTGAGAGAGAAGGAACTAAAACAATAGAAACTGAAAACCGGGGATATCGACAGAGAGACCGAGGGAGGCAAACGGAGAAAAGGAAAAAAAAAGGACAGAAGGAGTGAACCGGAGTGGCCCGGTGTCCCTACGCCGTGGAGAAGAAGAACCGCTCTGTCATCGGGCTTCTCCAGTAACCGCCACCACAGTGCCACCGAGAACAATCGCCAGCACCACCGTCAGCTCAGCCATCCGAGATCATCGCCTCAGGTAAATTCCCTTCCCCTCCTTAGCCGCCGGTCATTAGTCATCTTCTTGCTTGCAGAACGTGCACGCCGGTTACTGTGCTGTGCAAAGTAACCGGCTAATTAATTAACTGGTTACTGTGCTCATGCACAGTAACCAGTCATGGTTTTTCTGTTTTTTCTTTGGGCTGGAACATCAGCCCAGCCCACGCGGCTGGGCTGAGTCCAGTCCATTTCAATTTTTATTTTTTTATTTGTTTTTTCAATTTTTATTTTTTTATTTGTTTTTCTTTTCTCCTTTTTGTTTTGTGTATTTTTTGTTATCTATATATATTATTTGAAAGTTGTGATTTTCGCACAGATTTATATATATTTTTTGAAAGTTGTGATTTTCGCACGGATTTTTCTACGTCATTTCGACTAATATTGGTCTATATTTTTATATCTTAAAAATATAAATTCGGTATTAAAAAATACCCGGTTTTAAAAAAAAAACTTTTGTTTTTATGCATACGGTCAAGTCTCTCAAAGATAAAAAATCATATTGTATTTTTATACAATAAAGAAAACTTCAAAAAAAAATATTATTTTAGCATGCATTTTAGCTTTAATAACCGATTTATTAAAGTCACGAGAACTTTGGTCAATATTTCAAAAAATAAAAAATAAAAAATATTTTGTTTTGTTTTAATGTCTGGGATTACGAATTTATACGTAAAACGTAATTCTGATATTAAGAAGGTAGTTCTTTTATAGACATTAGACCGGTTAAGTTTCGCCCCATAAGATAAGAACCTCCTTATTGAGGAGGGCTTTTCTTGAACCATAGACAGACCAACATGATAAGACCGTAGATTTTTTATCAGACAATAAAACAATGCAGCTTACCTTAGGTAGGGCGTATTTGGGGTGGTAATACCTTCCCTTTACGCAACCAGTCTTCGTACCCAATCTCTGAGATCAGTTAGGGTTTCTAGTGACCAAAATACTAGGTGGCGACTCCCATTCCATTTTTCACCGCTAAGAGACAAAGAATTCCTTGTCTCACCATATTTTCCAGAATAGATAGACATACCACACCTGATGATGATGATTGAGGGTGGACGATCGCTGCGACGCCGTACACGTGCGACAAGGTATATGAAAGAACAGCAAAAAGCTAAAGAAAAGAGAGAGTGGTAGAAAAAGCAAACACAACATTTGAATCTAATGCCTATAGCAAAGCTGGGCCATCCGTGTAGCATACAAATCATGCAAATTTTTCATACAAACTGATTTGACAATTATTCTTTATATACTGAACTGATCATTTATCACTTACAACATTTGTTTGTATGGAATCGTGGTATGATTTGTTTGCATGCATCGCAATTTTTCTTCACTATGACTTCATTAGCATGAGATACCAGTTCAGTTTATCTTTGATGGCACATGATCTGAATGGATTCAAGATATTCACCTTTGTTTGCTATAAAGGATGTATTTTCGGCTTATCTAATCTTACCCTGATATTGACTTGTCATCAATAAATATTCCATACCTTCAAGCTAAGAAGAAAAATTTATGTATTTGTGTCCCATTGATTTGAATCTCAATGGAGATTTTAAGAACCATATTGTTGTAGAACCGCCAACAAGAACACAAATCAAGATAACTAGTTATTTAGGAGAAAACTTAATTTATTATAATAATCATTATAAGTTTAAACTGGATGTCTAGATAGAGTGCTTATCTATAGGCACTAAACCAAATAAAATAGGAAAACTAATAATAGTAGGAAAACCTTCGAAACAGTCTTATTTCCATAAGGAAACAAAAATATCAAAACTAAACTCTATTTTTCTCTCTGAAGTACTGAATCCTAAAAAACCTATCTTCCTGTAATCCCGCATCACATATTTTTTTGTGTTTTCCATTGCAGAAGACTACATCCGGCAATGTATTTACTTGCTCTTGCATATAGAACTCTGGATATTGAAGATTCAAAAAGAAGGAAACGGACAGTTAGGAATTTAGTTGAAAGTCAATTGTTTAGAATACTCCATTGGTGCAAGAAACTTGTGTAGGAGTGACCTTGAGGGCTTCGAGATTCATATCAGTTTCAGCTCTTATACTTGGCAAGCACATTGTTTATGATGTTGAAGGATGGTCAGTTACTATACTGTAGTATATATCAAGCAAGGCCATTGCATGAGCCATAGTTTCTGCAAGATGACTGAATATTTTGAAGAACAAATCTGTATTCTCAGGACAACAAAGTTGTTTAATAGGGAGCCATTTGGATGTTCAATTTCTGATGCTAAATATCGCAGCTCTAGAATATTGGATTATTTATTTCTATGATTGAAGAATGAGCTATTAAGTTTGCTCTGATATTCAATTGAGCAAGAGCTGGGTTGTGGTATCAATAATTTCTCAATATTCTATCATTGTATATCCTGCTACTGGAGACAGTTTTATGGCATACAGGTTTATAGGGAAAGTGGTCACTACTGTGCTAGCTGGATTTACAAGATGATTATCTAGATATCTTAGGGACATGAAAATTCTGTTTTGCCTGTACACCTATTCTAAGGGCTTATCATCTGCACCTGATAGTCTTGATTTTTTGCATGCAATTTTCCTCAGACATGGACAGAGGTGATTCTGTGAATCTTGAACCCGCTTGGCTAAATTTTATGCGAGTGCGTGAATTCTTCAGAACTCATCTTCTTTTTATTCGTGAATTCTTCAGAACTTATCTTCTTTTTATTCAGTGAATGGAATTCTTCAGAAACTATCCTTATGTTCCCTGCTATCAAAGATGACATTAGTGGTATATGGAGAAATTGTTTTCCTTTAGTTCTGGAGCTAACTGGATTTAAGAACAATTTATAGATATCTTTGGATGGCATACTTGCCCATTTTCTCTGTTTTTCTATTCTTCAGCGTATCTTTCTCTGGACCATATTTTCTTGAAGTTATTCTGAGGCATTGTTCATCAAGCATGTTAAAGTATTGGCATTTGGCAAATATCTAACTTCATCATGTGTAGATAGACCACAGATATACTTTGGCAGTTTTTTAAGCATAGATCATAGATGGTGGCTCATGAAGAAAAAGTGATGGTATCTCAAGATTAATTCAGTTGCTTTGTTGCAGGCATGAGTTTGCTTATTTGATTCGTGATAGTGTGTATATCATATCATTATAGCCTGCAGGTTTGCTGCATTTGCTTGCCTCTTTAAAGTTTCTAATCTACTGGCAATCAGTAAATTGGATTGTCCTGCATGAAGTTTATCTCTATGGTGGTTGCCTGATGTTCCCAAAACTTAGTTATTGTTCCAATTTTTAAAAGTACAATCATTTCCTTGAAGGTAACCACGTAAAATCATATATATAATTCTTATTCCAGTTGAAATGTTACAAAATATTTTTATAACCCCTGCGCCCTTTTTCCTCATCGGTTAAGTAGGTCTTCCCATTTGCAGTACTGTCCACCTGCTAATGCACGATAATATCTGTCTCTGCAGTAGACTGGTCTTCCACCAGCAGCCTTAGCGGCGGCAGCTGCCAAATCATCATCAGCTTTCACCTCCACAGGCAATCTAAGCAACTCCTCTTTTCTACGATATGTACAAGAAAATATAAGGATGTAAATTAAATGGACATGCAATGGCAGTAGGATTCTCTAGACTTGTGCTCATACCTCACGTTGTACTTTGTATTTTTCCCTGAAGCTGGATCAATTGATGGGTTTTCTTTTGTGGCAAAAGTCGTTTGAAAGAAATCTTCTACTGGTGTAGCAAAGATAAATAGCATTACTGCTGTCACGAGCAACGCTCCTGTTCCGACCAGTGTTTGTTTCAACATCTTGATGACTGGTTTAACCTAGGGGTTTGGAGGTTCAGTATGAATCTCTTTTGCTTTAGAAAATTTAAGAGCTCTATCATGTGCCAGTTTGTAATGTGAAAAGACAATGAATAAAATCATCTACAGTCCACTCCATAATTACGTTGGTGTTTGATTCCTTGTTAGTGAGTATTGTGTGGTTTCCTGTGCTTGTGCATTTATACTTGTTTGTGCTGTCTTGCTCTGGATGCAGTAATGCCCATTAATTCACACCTGTTCAACTCTATCAACACATGCAGTTCTTGTAAGATCTTTTAGTTCCATTGAAGTCCTTTTCATTTAGCATGTCAATCTGTCTTTACTTTTCTATACGTGTGGTATTTCATCTTGTTTAGTAGAAAAATTGTCCTTGTTATAATTTTCTCTGCAAGCATCATCCTGAATTGAATGTATGAAATGGCGTTCTTACCTTGTAAGAGCCCAACAGTCTATCACGAGCCAGGACCTGCATGGGAGAAAAAAAATTATTAATTCAAGTGTCATTCTGATTTGAAGAGATAATATCTGCATATGCCTGTTTTAGCAAGCATGCAAAGCAGAATGGAAAACAAACTGTTGATACATATGTCCTCCCTAGTTTGCTTAAACATTTCATCCTATCCCCACTTCAAACTACCACATTAGTGAGAAACTCTGGTTGAACATTAGTAGACATTCTTATTGCTATTAGTTATTTTGATTTTTCTATGGGATTGTGATATTTTACTTTTTGATGTTTTTTTGAAGTTTGGACTTTCAGACAATGCAATTGAGCTATCTCCATCACTGTGCTTTGTTGAGGGCATGTTGACTGCTAGCTGAGTTGGCTGATATCACAAGGTGGTAAGATAAGCTATGCTTTTACTTCTCCTCATTCATGGGAATTAAAGAATGTGCTTGTTATTATATTGGATTTTCATATACTCTTATGCTATTTCTTTTAATATATTCATTGTGTGTAGCCTTTCACTTGTTATGAGCTTATAAGATACTTTGACCCTTTTTTGGCCCAAGGAAAATGCATGATTTTACATCTATTCTAGTATCAATTAAGGGGGTTTTTCCTTCATGTTATTCAACAATTATTTTTTGATTGTTTTGTGGCCTGGCATTTCACAGACTCCTGTTAATATTTTGTTCTTGTAATTGCTTAATATCAGTAATGTCACAAAATACATAATTTCACTAGCTGTGGTGATCTCTCTGATTTATTCTCTCCTATCAAAGTTATATGCACACACAAGTGCCAGAAACATTGATAATTAAGAAAATGCATGGAATAGTATGTTGTTGGCAGAAATAATTCAAAATTGCTTTTTTTAAACAATGCCTCCACTTATATGTTCCCTTCAAGGCCTTTGCTGCCCTCAACCTTTTCACCAAGAATCTTAGTCCCGCCATTGGTATTGTGTTTAGGGCGCAATTAGAAAATTCTTGGAAGATGATTGACCCCCCTTGATATTGTGTTTTTCATTCATCATACAACCTAGTTGACCAGTTAACTGTTAGGAAATTGTCCTTTTCATATGTTTCCTATCCTTTTAATGCACTAGAATTAAGAATTCATTGAATTCTTCGTCCTAAAGAATTCATCAGCTTTTTCTGCATTCTTGCAGACACATGCCCCCCCACACCCAAAGACACACAGACACACTCATATGTATAGATGATAGAGAGAGAGATGCTAACCTCAGTTGGCTTTACCCACATTTGTCCATCATACCATCCACTCTCTTCATAGGGGATCACAGCTGACAGAAGTCTATCACCAACATAACTCCATCCCTGTGGTATGCACATTAAAATGTGGTAGTTTCCAAAGGATTACTTTAGAAAAATGTATGAATTGGTGGTCAGTTTCATGCTAAAATGGAAATGACTGAAAAGGGTGCAATTTGAATGTTAATTAGTTGGGATCACACCTCTTGTATCTCCTGCATACTGCTGGTTTGATTGTGCATTCATCTAGACTACGTGGTAGTTCTATATTAGGACAATTAGAGAAAAGATATGTTACAATATTTTAGAATATTCTGCCATGGTATGTTTCTAATATTTTGAGTGGGTAAAATATTCTTGCTGCCAGAGTTTAGTGTTTGAATAAACCATTGCAGAACAGATATATCAAACTGTGCTTCACAACTGTAACACTTTTCAACGCTGATTTTTTGATAAGAAACTACCATGTTAAGATAACCATCTGTTCATGCAGTTACTTTGTGTCTAGCCTTCTTCCTGATGAATTGAATAGAATATGTGTGGTGGAGGCTTTAAGAATATGGCCTTTCCAGTTGAGGAGCACCTTTCAGAACCTACCTTTTTTGGCTAATACATTCAGCAAGGGAGTGACTACAAACAAACTGGTTTTCTGTTAGGCTTCTCATAGTTATTTCCCTAGTAGTTTCCACCATCACAACCAGTCAAATGATTTGTTTTATTCCTATATTTATGAAAAGAATTATTACTCCATGACAATACTGAGAGTTCTTTGGATTGTGATTTTGATGGGTGTGATGTAACAATGATGATGATGAAAAGAAGATGAAGATGAAGATGAAGATGATACCAGATATATTCTTAAGATGATTAATGACACAAGGAATAGAGTTCCTGTTCCAGCAGCTAGCACAAATCTTAATGGTTCCTGCAAGATTGGAACACTGAAATAAAGCCTTAATATTCGCAAGTAAAAATCTTTTCACAGATCAAATATGTCTACCTTATATCTATCCTTTCTGAGTTTCTGAGATACGTGATTCTCCTCATCTCTATCATTCCATGTCTATACCCTTCTATCAGGTGGTTCTGCATCTAAAGCTAATTCTAATAATAGTTATAGGTAGAGGATAGGATAGGAAGAGAGCGCAAGTGCCCTAAAAAACCTTGCTTGGCTTCAAAAGCAAAAAGCGCAGGCAGAACTGCTGTTTCCTTGTGCTTCAGCATTGTAAATAACTTAAGAAATTCTTTTTGGACTTTTCATGTGATAACTAGCTTCAACTCTGGTTCAGATGTTTCATCAATATTCTTTTTTTGGAAAGATGGTATGCATTTTGAACTTACCCTGGAAGGATTGAAAGTTGCAGCTGCAATCGGAACTCCAAGAACTGTGAAGGTTACTAACCAGAGTCCACCAAGGCGAAGTAAAAAGGGTCCTGGACCAAGTTCACCCCAAGAATACAGGGGTCCCTCTTTCAAAGACGAGTACTCGTTCACCTATTAAAGAACTCGGACCACTGTAAGTGTGAATATGTCTTGTATCATGCTCAAGGGATGGTTTACTTGATGCATGCATATCTGAGTGTGCATTTGCAGCATACATGCTTTTCTTTTTTTTTTGGCAAGAAAATTATGCACATCTTCGAAAGCATTATAAGACACTAGGATATGAATTTGCATAAAGCAGTTGTGAAAGCTGTGCTTACAGTCACACAGCAGACTTACCGGCCTTTGTTCAAAAGGGACCTCAATTTCCAAGCCAGGCTCCCAGCTCCGGCCTGGGAAACTGCTTGTACCCCCATTAGTGTCATCTTTCAAAGCTTTCACAGAAACCAACGGTGATAGTTTCTGAGCTCTATGGTATCTAATGATCCATGATCTATAGCTGGCTCCAAGTGTGGCTTGTCTTGGACTAGGAATTAGAGAGCAGCAGACATTCAGCTTGAGCATTTAGTTTCAGGCCGTTAAACTAGCGGTAGACAGGTGCAGCAACAAAATTCTGAACTTTAGGTGTTCAAGTTTTTCGGTGGAAGGAGGGACTATCTAGTTAAAGGGATGGTTGCATTTTCTTCAGGGACCATGGATTATTTACGTGGAGGAAAACAAGGGATAGGTCGTTTTATTTATTTCTTTGAAGGAGAGGATTGATTTGTTGCCATGGTGGACAAAACTGGTCACGGTGACAAATCAAGATTTGGCATTGTCTAGGTGTCCCACAGATGGATTGCTTATATGTTCATGCCATCTATTTACGTGGCCTTGTTTAATACCACTTATTGCTGGGGGAATCAGATTATCCAAATGTGACATACTTTGGAAGTGTTTGGTATTATATTGATAATTGTTCTTTTTGGTTAATATATTAAAATAATATGTATTTTTTATTTTTTAAAATTTATTTTTGATATTAATATATTAAATCGATTTAAAAATAAAAAAAAATAATTTAGTTTTTTTTTTTTTAGAAAAGTGCAGCGTGGCGGCAAAAGACAAATAGGCTGCTCATGTGGTTCAAGACGAGGCATCCTCCTCTACCTTGCACGCAATTGTTTGTGTAGTTCTCGTGTTTCTACGGGCAAAGACATCGATAGAGTATGCTTTCTAACTCCAGCCAACTCAGATTTCCTTTGTACAACTAAAGTAGAATCCCACAGAAACAACCTTCGGTAGAACAAATGATCATTGTCCTCCCACCATTAAAATGGTAAAAAGTACAAGGAGCCCAAACTATCGTTGTAAAAAGCTAGGACTTGAAGGTAGCAGTCAGTATTGCGGGGTCCATCTAGTGCCAGGTACCCGAAGCAGTTTACAATGGTAATATGATTGGGTGTTTGCTAGTTACTTGGCTGGCGCTCCTTGCTGCAAATAATTGGTGATGTTAATGTATGAAATATATTTATTAAACCTTTAATAATTATCGTATTGTAATGGTATTTGAGGAGGTCAATAAAGAAGAAAAAAAAGATCACGACTATAGGGATAATGATGGCTTCGATTTGGAGTCCTCGTTACGTTAGCTTCACCTCTTTTTGTCTCATCAAATAAGATAGTTCTTGCTGTAAAACCGTCATTTTTTAATATTTTGAGATTTTTTTGTTTTAAATTAATTTTTTAAAACAATTTTAGATCGTTTAAAATTTTTTAAAAAAAATTATATATTTTAAATAAAAATATTTTAAAAAGCAATTATTACTATAATATTAAATATTATTTGAATGTGTTCACGCCATGTTACAAGCTAATAGATGTATATAAGAAAGTTGATTAAATTTTAAAAGAAAATACATTTTAGTCAAAATTGTCATTTCTAGTGTAAATGTTTTATTTTTATTTTGACAATAACATATTTTTTTATGCTTATCTAATAATAAATATTTGTAAAGAATTTAAATGACTTGAATTAAAGAGAAGACATGTTTCTCTTTAATAAAAACTTCATTTTCTTATTCCAACATTATTTTCTTATTTTGAAGAAAACATATTTTTTCATTAGAAATATTTTTTAAAAAAATAAAAAATATTATAATTATGAAAGGAAGTTTCAAAAAACAATTCATGAATCTCATTTCTATGCACTTGAATAAATCTAAGAATACTGAATATGAGAACATTATATAAAAAAAATTAATAATAAAAATAACAAAATAGATTTTCTATTCTTACTATTGAATATCAATTAGCATACTTAAAAAGGTTAATATATAATTAATTATAAATATTATTGCAAAAATCACTAATGCTCTTGAAAATTATTGCAAAGTTAAATAATTATTTAAATATCATTTTCATAAATTTATTTAAAAATAATTTAAAATTAAAAAAGGTTAAGGCTTGTTCAAAACTAGGCTAAACGTGTTTTGACATGTTTGGTCCTGTAAAGACTAGCCGAGTCTCGTCTAAAGTAAAAAATTCTAGATGCACATGGGCTTGGAAAGTTAAACCCGCGATCTTGACTTTGTTTTGTTTTAATGATCAAATAACATGTTGTTCACACTAGATTTTTTTTTTAGATCAGGCGATGTTTTGTTGAACTAGGTAGATGGTGTATTGTCTTTTGTTTTGTTGAAGATGTTTAGATGTCTAGAAAGTTAAGGGTCTAAGTTTTATGAACAAAAAAACATATTTTCAACTTTTTGTTGTACCTTAAAACACATAAAAATCATAAAAGGGACTTCATTAAATGCATTTAACCCAAAAACTCCCTTTGATCAACCAAAAAAAACCGTAGAAATTAAATAGAATAAAAAAAAATTCAAGCTCAAATCTATTTTTTTTCTAATTAGATGAAGAATCCAAACCACTTTTATAGAATTTCTCTCTTCAAGATGAATCAATTGATATTAAGATTCATCTTTTTTGTGTTTATAATGTGTCTGATTGACATGTTTCTCTTTCCTTTTATTTTTTAATAACTTATGCTTTTCTTTCTCAACATTTAGGTCCATAATATAACATATTTGGTCTAAAAAAAATCTAGAATACCAAAATGAAAATAAAAAAGAACTGTATAATGACCATCCATAGTGTAATGCAAGGGAGTGAACAATGCAGCATGGTGAATTGTCATTCTGTTTTTATTGTTATTGTAATTTTTGTTTTTCTAGATGAGCAATTCCTCATTTCTGTTCATATTGGACCTAATGGGTGCTGTTATTGCAGCCCTGCCCTTCTGATACTAAATAAAATAAATAAAGGCCAACTTTTCGAATTACAAGCTGGCGATAAAAAGGTGGGACTATTAAAGCTTCTAGAAGATGACCATGGAAGGCAATGCATAGGAGCTTAATCTCCAAGTTTTTCTAAATAAAACCTCAACGATGGTTACTTGGTTGTGTTAGGACACCTTGAAAATTTTAATTGTTTATAAAAAATAAATATTTATGTGTTATTCATGACTAGACATTGAAAGAAAATTAGAATTGATCAGTAACAATAAAATCAACTAGTATGGAAAGAATATAGATCAATTAGGGAGGATAGGAAGCAAACCAAGACAATGAGAGTTCGTACAATCAACTGAAAAATTCAGTTCTATTTAAAATATGAGTCCTCCTTGAAATAAACATTTATATGTTAAGTTATGAGTATTAGAATTAATCATGCAATCTTCTTCTTATTTAATATGAATAATTTGTATAAAATTAAATTTAGATATTTTTATGAAACTATGATATTTTACTAATATAAATAGACCTTTCAATTACTAGAAAAGATGATCAGTCTTATATATACAATTTCTCTATGTGATTTATAGCTTTTCTACAATTTATCTCTTTTTTTTTTCAACTTTCCTTTATATTTCATTTTATTTATTTATTTTTCTTTTACCTTTTTTCCTCGTACAAACACTTAAAAATAATATATCTTTTTGAGGAATTAGAACACACTATACACCTGTATTTCACATGTTTCTGAAGCTGCTATATGTTTCTATTCGAGATTCAATTTCTAATTATAGTTTCTTCTCGTTACGAGGAACGAGAATCATTTAAATTAGAGTACATCACGCCATAAAAAATGAATGCAGGTAGAATCAATGCATCAACACTTAATGATTAATCAGAATAGGCAATACATAGAGTTCATACTATTGGCCATGAAGAGACTAATAATACTCTATCATCACAAGTTCCTGTGGCCTCACATCACCAAGCAGTAGCCACGTCCTCTTCTCCAAGTAGCAACCATGTCTTCATCTCCTCCGTTCTTAGCAGCCACGACGACCCGACAATACTAGTCTCAGCTAAGGAGTCACAACAACACCAGCACCCATGTATCTATCTTCTCCATCCATAGCAGCTACGACGACAAGTCATAGCAATACCAGTTCAGCTGAGAGCCATGTCAATAGCAGCAGAGTCTTCAAACAGTGAGCAGCCTTTGATTCAAACCGTGCAACAACAGCTAAGCCTCCATCTCCTCTGCACTGTGAGCAGCAGTGGGCGATCTTTTTCATCAGCAATCAATTGGTCACGATACAACAGCTTCCTTTAAGTAGCAGTAGCAGAGTAACAGCTAGTCATTGCCTCTCCATCACAACAACAACAGACGTTTGCAATTCGGTAACTTCTCCAAGCCCTGCACAACAACAACAACAACAAATACTCCAGCCTAGGTAATGAAGAGAATAATGCTTAATATGGTTGTGGATGGACAATGGCATTATAATTCCTGTTAGTTAGAAGTGCATGCTCTTGGGCTTTAAACATGAACACTAACTGAATTTTGCAAAGGTGCTATGGTTGTTGTTGAAAATCATGGGTGTAGATCCTTTGTCATGAATATAGTTTGCGTTTTTAATGTTTATAGGCATGGGATGATAGTTTGGTTTTAATTGGGTCTGATTATTTTGACATCGAGCTGGGCTACAATAACAATATGGATTCCATGTTTTTTTTTTTAGACTGAATATTGTGTTTGTAAACTTGATGGGCTTTTGTTTTGGGTTTGACTATAAAACCTTGTCCACGTGAACGAGCCAAGCCCATTAAAGGCTAAAAGCATTGTTTTGTTGTGTAGAATTTTATATAGAAAAAATACAATACATACATATATATATATATATATATACATATATATATATATATATATATATATATAGTCTTTGAGCGTGTTTGATAAATATGACCTAACAAATTTTTTACAGTTTTTTTTATTAATGTTTTTGTTATTTGTCAAATAAATCCCAAATGATTTTCACAAATTCTAAAAAAATCAAAGGATCATTTTAAAATTATTTGTGGGTCTATTGCGTGTTTTCTTACAATTTTGCTTAATATCATATTGTAGACTTATACTATAAGATATTAACCCGATATTAAATATACTTGTTTTTCTTCAAAATTTTAGAGAAAAAATAAAATATTCCTTATTTAAAAAATATAAAAAATACATTTTTATTTGTGTGCATATGGTCAAGTCTATCAAAAATTAAAAAAATAAAAATAAAATCATATTTGCATAAATAATTAAAAAAATACAAGGCATGATTTAACATTTTTAAATATAAAAATTCAAGAAAATTAGTTTTGTTAGTATCTTTGCATGCATTTTTAGATTTAATAAATCGTTTATGAAATTCAACTTGGCTTCCATTTTAAAAACATCAAAAAAAATTATCTTGTTTGTTCCAATATCAAAAATTACAAACTTATGCATAAGATATATTTCCAATATTAAGAAACAAAATACAAAAATATTTTTTGTCTCTAGAATTACTATGTTTTAACCTAATAAGATAAGAATTTCCTTACCGATGATGACTTTTCTTAAACTTTAAACATACCAACAGTTAGAAAATATAACAATACCTTAATTTATATCAGACAAACAAATAATGTAGCTTACCTGAGGTAAGGTTTACAAGGGATGATACGTCATTTCTATACATAACCAGTACCCTTATCTAGACTTTGAGACCAATTAGGGTTTGTAGTGATCAAAATACTAGGTGGAGACTTTATCCCTTTTTTTACTAATAAAAAACAAGAATTCTTTATTCTTTCCTCCATCATTAGAAGATCCCAACCTGGAATGACAATTATTGTGATGTCGCACACGTGCGACAGAATAACGACTCCATTAAAGAAGCCTATGGACTTAGCTTTGTTTTTTTTTATCTAATTGTTATGTTTTAAATTATTTGGTCTATATTTATTTTCAACATGCCATTTCTAAACTTTTGTTTATATGCTTTAGTTTTTGTACAAATTGTTCATGCATTGTATAATTAATTCTTTCATGCATCACTTGCTTTGAGAGCACACACAAGTTTCTAAATTTTGTAGGGAATTAGTGGTCTATCTCCTATATAACTATTTGTCAGGGTTCAGATGTGTGAAACACTTAATTCATATTTGAGTGTTTGCTTGGTAATGGTGGATATTTGTACCTTAACCTTAACCATTCTTTCTTGGATGAGTTTGGATGTAAGCTAACATGTGTGTCCCATCATCATTATATCAAACTTCGATGTTTTATATACTAGATGGATCAAGTTAGGGATGTTAGATGTACGACTATATAATAATGATGCAGATCTAGCCCATTTCATGGGCGTAGATAACATAGGTCACCTATTTGACTTTCTAGTTAGAGAAAAAAAGTATGAATAAGGTGACTAACATCAGGCTTTTCTAGGTCAAGTGACTTTCTAGTAAAGAAAATGGCTAAAGATCTAAAACATGGGAATAAATGAGTCACTATGAATTATTGATATATTTTAAGGCTTTTAATGAATCCTGCCAACATATTGGCTATATAAAAAAAAATTGTTTGATATAATTAGATCAAGATTATCAATTGATCATGTTTGATGTGACAAGTCTTCCTCTAACACCACTAAAGATAGATGATAGATAAGTTAAACTTCATGATCCTTTAATTGAGATCAACTTAGGGACTAAAGACATACTTAGGCCAACTTTTATAAGTTCAAATTTACTAAAAGATTATAAAAAAGATCTAGTATCATAACTTCACATTTATAAAGATTGTTTTGCCTTGAATTATGATGAAATACCTAGTTTAGATAAAATTTTGGTTGAAGATCAATAAAGCTTGGGTTTAAGACATACAAAAAACCTTCATAAATAATGGATCTAGAAGTGATTGATCATGTGAAAGAGAAAATCAAATGACTCTTATAAGTTGTATTTGTTAAGTCAGTAAAATATGTTGAATGAATATTTAACGTAATATGAGTACTAAAAAAGAATGGCAAGTTGAGGAAATGTATAGATTTTATAAATCTTAACCTTGCAACTCTAAAAAATAAATATCTAATGATAATGGCTGATAATTGATATGTTAATCAATTTTACAGCCGATGATGAAATTATTAGCTTCATAAATGATCATTCAAGCTCTAATAAGATCTTCATTATGTCAGAAGAAATGTTTAAAATGATTTTAGATATGCTGGTGCATTAAAGATATATTAATAGGTGGTAGTGTCAATTGGTTTAAAAAACATTGATGCTATTACTTAAGAGAAATGAATCTAATTTCGCATTACATGATCAACCATAATATGTAGGTTTATTTTGATGATATTATGATAAAATTAAAGTTCAAAGCTAACCTTTTTTATGAGTTATGTGTTGTCTTCGAACATACGAGAATGCACAATTTAAAAATGAACCCATTAAAATACACCTTTGGCATGTAGGTAGGTAATTATTTGAGATTCGTGGTGCATCAACAAGCAATAAAGATGGATTAACAAAGAAAAATGCCATCATAAAAGCACATACTCAACAACAAAAGAAGGAATTATAGTGCTTTATTGAGAAAATTTTTTTTGAAAGTTTCATTCAAACACTATAAAAAATATCATACTATTTAAATTGATAGAAAATAGCATATATGAATTCTAATAGACTAAAAAACAATAAGTTTTGTTTTTAAAGATATAAAACTTATCTAACTAAACCTCTGGTAGTAGCCCATAAAAACCTAGAAAGCCTTTAAGGTATATCTCTTATACATACAAGTTAATTAATAGCATGTTAACTTAGAAAAAATGAAGTTGGATATGATCAAGTTATCTATTATCTTAATTATGTTCTTACAAGTGTTGAAAAACATTATACTTTATTAAAAAAGCTCTGCTCATCTTTATAGTTTTTTTCTTGTGTAAAAATTCAGTAGTATATATTATCAATAGACATGTATATTATTTATAAAATAAATTTAACAACAAGTTTTTTAGACTTTTCTTATGAGGTCAAATTGGAATATGAACTTTAGCATTGTTTGAATTGAATTTATATTACATACTATAAAAAGTAGTTTAAAACCAAGCTTTGATCACTTTGCCTTGATATCGATCATGAACTAGAACAAGACATTGACATTGTTATGGCCGAACTTATTCCATGATAATTATGATTTGATGGATTGAAAACTAAGAATAAGGCAGATATAAGGGTGATAATAATTTATCTAATATATAATAAGATGATCTCATCATTTGACTTGATTTTTATTGCACTAATAATCAAGCTGAATATAAAGTTTTAATAATAGGTATAGAAATACTCCTGGAGTTAGGGCACAATCTATCAAAGTAATAGGAGATTCTATACTTAATATAAACTAGTTAGTTAGTAAATATAAGTGTAAATACCATACATTAACTTCATAGCATCAAGTGACTAAAAGTCTTATTGAAAGGTTTTCTAATTTAATTTTTTGTTTTTCATTGGAAACAATATAGAAGCTAATGACTCAGCTCAAAATAGATCCAGTTATAAATTGGCTCTTGACCAGTATTGCATTATCAATGTAAGGATTATTATGTGATCAATTATTATTGATATGCAATAGGATCATAATGATGAGCAAAATATTATAATTTCATAGTAAAAAACATACAAGACAACTATATAAAACCACTGCTAAAATTTTGTATCGAGTATAGATAACTGGTCTTAAAAACCACTAGTGTTCTTGAATATAAAAGGATTGGACAGAATAAATCAAAACTTTTTTTATAAGACCTTTAACAAAAAGTTTTAAGATCTTTCATATCAATAGCGACCAATTAATCCTCCTAGTAAATGTATTATATAAGAGATATAAAATTATAGTTTTACTCAGATAACCAGGACAAAAAAAAAACATTATTAGTCATGATTGAGATTCTTGAAAAACTTTATAGAGTCTATTAATTAGGTATTAATATGATATGGTTAACCATGAACAATGACTTTTCATTGGCCATGTATAACCAAGGATTGTATTAATTATGCAAAAGGATGTCACCAATTTGGTCTAATCTAGTAAGAACCATCAAACAAAGTTAATACGATTGTCAAACATGGCTTTTTAGAGGATGAACAATGGACATTATTGGCAAAATATACCCACATGTATCAAGGAAACATAACTATATTTTTCTAGAAAAAAATTATTTTACCAGATGGGTTAAATTTATTCCATTTTGATCGATCAACAAAGAAACTATGATCAAACTTATTAAGAAACAAATCATTCACATATTTGGACTTCTAAAAACTATCACCACTCATACAATAGTCCTGTTATGCCTAATCAAATGTGGAAGTAGTATCAACCATTTAACTGTGATTCTTAATATACAAAAACTGGTCATATATAATCATAAGGCTTGACATGATGCATTATCATAAGTATTGTAAGCTTAGAGGACTTAATAGAAGACTATATTAAGAACTTCACCATTTACTCTAATTTATAGTCATGATGTTATGTTGCTCATAAAACTCACAGTACAATCACTTCAAAGAGCTACTGAGTTGATATAAATAACTTAAATTATGAATCATTAATGCTATTAGAGATAAAAGGTTTGAATGAGATAAAACTTGGTATATAGAGTCATTTACTAGCACATAAGAAGAAAGTTGAGAGAGCATATCACAAACTTAACCTTATATTTGGAGTAATGTAGAAGACGATGAAACTAGAGGCTTAACTTAGAGATCACAAGTTAAATTGCCTTGAATTTATACTATTTATACTTTATGATGCAAACCTCATAAATATAAAGACCTAGAAACCCACAGTCAAATCAACTTTTTCTAATAAAACTAAGATTATGTTTGGAATTAAGCTTAACACAACGATAATCTGTATTGAGGCACCAAGACTATAAGTAACTAAAAATCCACCCAACGCTTGAGAATTGAATACCTCATTTTAAGGTTAAGTATAAAAGATGACAATAAGTCATCCAAAAGGAAACCAAATCTTATGGTGCTCTAAAAGCAAAATTTATGGAACAAGTGATAAAGTCTCATAACAAAAAATCAAAAGAAAGGAAAGCAATTGCCAAAAACTTCAATGAAAAGTGCTATACCTATTACAAGATTGGGCATCTAGCCAAATATTATAGAAATAAAAGTCAATAAGGAAATCCTAAGAAAAAAATTTCTCAAGCCAATATCATCGAGGTTGATCACCTTACAAATAAAATTTTAAAAATGAAGTTGTTTTGTGTTGTTTTTTAAGACAATCTAATCAACAATCCTAGGTAATGGTAGGTTAACACTGGTGCTAAAAGACATGTATGCACTAAGAAAATGATGTTTTTCACTTATAAAGAAGTGTATGGAGAAAACCTATACCTAGATAACTCATTAGCCTCCAAGGTACTAGGCATTGGAAAGTTTATACTGAAGAGCTTTTAACCTCAACAATGTATTGCACGTTGTTAACATTAGAAAGAACTTAATATGTGGCTCATTGTTGAGCAAAAATGGTATTAAGATAGTTTTTTAGAATGATAAATTTATACTCTTTAAGGGTGGTATGCTTGTAGAAAAAGAGTATCTCTATGATGGCCTCTTTAAAATTAATATAATGACCATTATAACCAATGATGAGAACAATAATAAGATTGCCTCTTCTCCTTATTCGCTTGAGTCCTGTGATGTGTGGCATAACAAGTCAGGTCATGTGAATTATAATTTTATGTAAAGGTTAATAAACCATGAATTATTACCAAGTATGATTTTTGAGAAAAATTATAAGTGTGAAATTTGTGTAGAATCAAAATTTACAAAACCTTATTTTCAAACAATTAAAAGAAGTAATGAACCTCTAGACATAACTCACTCATATATTAGTGATTTAAAATGCGTATAAACTAGAGGTGGAAAAGGTATTATATTACTTTTATAGATGATTACATAAGGTATTGTTATACCTATTTGCTTAAGAGCAAAGATAAATCTTTTAAAATGTTTAAACATTACAAGAATAAAATTAAAAATCAACTTAACAAAAAAATAAAGGTAATAAAAAGTAATAAAGGTGGAAAATACAAACACCATTTGGTGAATTTGTTTTTTCTAAAATGGTATTATTCATCAAACTACTACTCCTTATTCATCCTTACAAAATTGCATTGCAAAATATAAGAACTGAACATTAAGAGAAATGATGAATTTCATGTTGATAAGTTTGAAAACACCTTAAAACATGCAGGGGAAGGCAATTCCAGCTGCCAATTATTTACTTAACAAAGTACCCCATAAAAAGTTAGAAAAAAACACCATATAAATTGTGGAAAGGTAGAAGACCCTCCTACAAATACTTTAAAATATGGGGGTGTCTTGCTAAGTTAACAATATTTGATCATAAAAAAGTTAAGATAGGACTTAAGATTGTGGATTGTATATTTATCAAATATGCATACAATAATAGTGTATATCAACTTCTTGTACACAAGTCAAGTTTTAAGAATATTTTTCCTAATACTATTATAAAATCAAGGAATGCTACATTCTTTAAGTATGCATTTTCAAGTAAGTTCAAAATCAATGAAGTTGATAAATATGTTTATGTGAAAAACATAAATAAAGATTATGTCGTTATATGTCTATATGTGAATGATATGCTAATTTTGGCCAGCAATGAACACATGATCAAGTCCATTAAAAAAGTGTTAACTAACAAGTTTGACACGGAAGACTTAGGTGTTGCAGAAGTCATATTAAAAATAAAAATTTCTACAACATCTAATGCATTAGTATTGTTCAATCTCATTATGTTGAGAAAATTCTCAATAAAGTTTTCTATAGGTGACAATAGTATTGTCAAAACACCAATTAATATAAATGTACATATCTCCAAGCATAGAGGTAAGGGAATAAACTAATTAGAATATTCTTGAATAATTAGAAGCCTAATATGTGTTATGAACTGCACAAAGTATGATATTGCTTACTTGGTTAGTAAATTAAGTAGATTTATAAGGAATCAAAGTATGGATCATTGAAAGATAATAAAAATGGTACTCAAGTATTTGAGGTACACCTTTGATTATGGGCTATACTACACTAGTTAATCAACCTTACTATAAGGGTATAATGATACTAATTGAATATCCAACACAAAGGATTCAAAATCCACAAATGAATATATCTTCATATTTTGTGGAGCAATTGTATAATGAAAATCCTCTAAACAAATGTGTATTGCTAGGTCTATAATGGAATCAGAGTTTATTGCTTTTGATAAGGTTAGAGAGGAAGCTAATAGATTTAAAATTTCCTAAACCAATGCCTGTTATTTATGTCTATTGTGATAGTTAGTCATTAATTGAAAGGTCACAAAGTGGTATGTATAATAGGAAGTCTAGATATATACATCGTATATATAATACTATTAAATACTTACTCTCAAATGGAATTATTTTCATTGACTTTGTATAGTCAAAAGAAAATATTGTTGATTCGTTAATCAAAGGTTTGTCAAGAAAGCCTATGTATAATAATTTCATCAAAAGGAATAATCTTAAAGCCTTTAATATATGAAAGAGTATAATGATGGTAACCTTACCTAGTTGATTAGAGATCCCAAGATTTAGATTCAAATAGAAAACTAATTCATATAACATTCTCCGCAGCACTAGGAAATTATTATTTCTTACTTATTCCTATGATGAAATAAGTTTTAGCTCCAGGGTGATAAAAGGGTAAGCTTAGCTTCACTATTTAGCCGAATAAATCTGATAGTTCACTAAGGAATGTTTAAATCCAAAAACTACTTATCATGATGTGTAATCTATTAAATCAATATCTCTGAACAAATCTTTGAGTTTTTTTCAAACTAGTGAGACAATTTCTATTCATATAAGAGATTGTTGAAAATTTATTTTAAATAACATGATTTAAACAAATTATAGGTGAATGAGAAATTAATCTCAAAGAACTCTTTATTTTCCTACTCAAAGAACCCTTGATTTTTCTAAATTTAATTCTTGATTTATGATGGCTAATCAAAGGTTAAAAATGGTGGGAATTAATTCTTATTAACTCTTTAACATTTTAACTTTCAAAATTCACTATAAAAAGAGGTTGAAGGAAGAGTTTTTAATTTGAATTTTTTAGATTTTTACATACTTTTCCTAACCTCATGTTTTAGTGTTTTCTTCTCATTTTAAGCTTTAGTTTTCTTGTAATATTTAGATTTTAGGTTCATATTGTTGAGAAATATTTGAGTTTCATATTCTTTATTTCAAAAATATTGTTTAGAAGTGCATCTAGATCAAAATGGTGTTATTAAAATCATGGAAGGTATATTGCAAACATCCTAGTTGATCCTAGTTGCATAAGTAAGGAGCAATAAAGCCTTAAGGTAAATTTATCCTTGACAAGAATAAAAATCTTATTACTTTAAAGTGCTTCTACAAGTAAGTATAATGATTCATTTTAATTTAAGCATAAATATTTTTATTATTTGTATGCATTTTAGGACTTTGAATTAATAATAATTATAAGTCTGAATATACGCTTGGTATGCATACTAGTGTTCTATTATTATATTTATGTTGAAAACATGTTTGCCATGAGTTATTATTTTACATGCTTATAGATTTAAACTTGTATGAACTCTAGACTTTGAATTAATAATAATTATAAGTTTGGATATATGCTTAGTATGCATGCTAGTATTCTGTTATTATATTTGTGTTGAAAACATATTTGACATGAGTTATTATTTTGCATGCTTATAGATTTAAATTTATAAAAACTCTAAATTTTTCTTGAAATTATTTTTATGTCTAACATGTTTTGTTATGATAAACTAAAAATCATTAGTCACTAGTCTAATATATTTACAAACTTTGATTCTACAATTATCTTATTAAAAATACATGAATTAAATAATAATTTACACTTACTTTAAATATTTACTTAATGAACATATTATTTGTTATGGGGTGTCAAACCAACAAACAAGCTTGATTGGCCAGGTTTTTTCTTAAGTTATTTTTTAGCATTTATCATCTTTTCTTTAAAGCAAAATAATTAAAAATATCAAATCACCAGATACGTGTTTGGTAAGACTTTTATTACATTATTGCTTGATTTTCGACGTGAAATGTAAATCTACATATAAAGACATTAGTTTTCACTAAAGAAAAACAAGTGATGCAATTTGAAGGAAAAAAAACTGCTTATTTTATATTTAAAAAATACTAAAAAATATTAGTAATAAATAAATAATGCATACATGAATCTTAATCAAATTATACTTTTTTATATAATTTTTATGTTTACTTTTTGTTTTTTTTTTTTTAAAGGAGTACTGCTAAACTATCTAACTATTTTGTTATCCCCACTACTTGACCTTTTTTTTTATATAATGACTAAGGTACGTTCTTCATGAATGTTTATTATTTAATGTATGCTCTTCATTAATGATGACAAGAAATAGTAGAAATAACAATTTCTGTAATGACTTTAGCACCATCCTAAAAAAAGTTAGATGTAATGTTTTAATTCTTGTTTTATTATTTTGCATAAATTATTTTTTTTCCCCTGAAAATTATAATTAGATCCTTTTTATTGTTAGTATTTCAATTTTAATTTTAATTTTAATTTTTTATTTTTAAGTTTTTAACTTTAACTCTTTTATAAAAGTTTTATTTGTTTTCAGTTTTAATATTATTCAATTTTAATTTACCAAATATTATATTCTCTAATGTAGTCCTTATTCTTTGAATTTCTAATTTTTTTCTTTTTTTTTTGTAAAAGTTTTAGTGATTTTTAATTTCATCCTTCAATTCAAATTGATAGTATTATGTTTTCCAATTTGATTGTCATCGTTTTTATTTTTATTTTTTTTCTTGGAATTTTTGTAAAAGTTATTATTCTTTTCAATGTCATCCTTTAATTACAATATTTTTTTTTATTTTTTTAAGTCAATTTTGGTTCTTATTATTTAAATAAGAAATTATACTTTTACTAAATTAGTTTTTAAAAAAAATTTCACCATTCAATTAAATATAAGATTTATTTTATTTTTTAATTTTGATCTATATTTTTTTTCAATTTCATCATTTAATATTAATTGATTAAGAATTAAATTTCTTGATTTTTCTAAATTGGATAGTTTAGATCTAATGACTCGGGTCACTGGTTTAAAAAGCTAACACAGTTTTTTAAAAAAAAAAACAATAAAGCTTTAAAATTATTTTTTATATATATTAAGTTATTCTAATCACATGATTTAAACTAGAAGTTTAACAAGATATCTTGAATTAACTCAACTCTAGTTGATATAATTATAGGTTTATCCTGAACTGTTTTTTATATGTTTTTTTTAATCCCAGCTCTAATTAGCAAAGTGTGTCCCACGAATAGATATAAGCCTAGAAGCTCTAAAGCCATGCTTTATTGCTTGCTTGCAAGTGCATGGTGAAGCATGCCTGGAGTCCTAAAAAGATTCAAACTTTGAAATCCCACTTCTCTTGGCCAACGGCTACATTTTCACACCCAAATATTAAGAGCTTACGATCAAATTCCCATTATGATGCAAGTGTTATTCATCCATGCATCCATGATTATTATAACTTTCGACTCATCGGTCACATACATCCATGTGCATGAACATGATAGTGATTATTAGCATCATGGTACTTGACGGCAGAATCCAGTTCATGAGGCCTCTCCTGTCTTTTTGACCATCAAGTGCATTTTGACCTAGAATTAAAATTTGAAAGAAACCAAGAAAGCAAATGACAAAATCCTGTGGGCTTTTTACCAGGGGACAGTCTTTGGTAAAGAGAGGAGAATATTTTTCCTTTTGAGAAAACGGACATTCCTATCCTGGTAAAATCTGTGAATAATTTACCAAATCCACGACAAATTCTGCAGTGCAATAACTCACCTTCCATTTCTACAAATTCCTGCCTGAGTCATTTTAGAACCACCACGTGTACCAGATGCCTTTCTGGCTCTAAGAATTAGCTGCCAAACACAGACAAATTCACTAACCTAGCTACATTCTGCTAGAGTGAGAGAGAGAGAGGGAAGAGAAGAGAAGAGAAGGTATCCCAACATAAAAGGGGAAAGAAAACACACATACACAGCTAGCAAGTGATCACTGAACACAAAAAATTGTTAAAGCATGAGAGGCAAAGCTTGTAAAGAAAACTGGAGGTTTTATAAGAAACCAAACTTAGGCTTTCCTGCTCTGATTCTCTCATGCTCATTTTTCTTTATGGCCGGCCTGTTTGCCTCAAATCTTCTTCTCTCTCAGGTACTTCTTTTCTGTATTTTTTTTTTTTTCCTTTGCTTTCTATCTGGTACTAGTAATAATTTCAACGCAGGGTACATCAAGTGATGGAAGGTGGCTGAGGGCAAGAGCAAGGCAACTCCAATCAGTGGAGGAAGAGATTATTAGCAAGTATGATCTATTACCAAGTGGAGAGAGTGGAGATGATTTTATTACCCTTATCCCGTTTCAGGTTGTATCAATAAATTTCAAGTGCTCAGCCGATCATCACATTAATCTCATTTTCTTTGCTTCTAAATCTCGTTATGTTCTGTGTACAGGTTTTAAGCTGGAGGCCGCGAGCACTATATTATCCAGGTTTTATAACCGCAGAGCAGTGTCAGCACATAATTAACATGGCAAAGCCAAGCCTTCAGCCTTCAACTTTGGCTTTACGGAAGGGAGAAACTGCAGAAACCACAAAAGGAATCAGAACAAGGTAAATAATGTTACATCAACAATAGTAAAGATGATGTCGGTGTCGTTATAGATATGTTTTTAACTAATTAAGACTTGCTTTTCGAACAGCTCTGGCATGTTTGTTTTTTCTTCCGAAGACCAAGCTGGAGTCTTACAAGTCATCGAGGAAAAAATTGCTCGGGCCACCATGATTCCAAGTACTCATGGAGAGGTATTCTTCTTGATTAGTCATGTCTATCTGTCAAGGAAAAATTAATTGTTTACTGTAGAAACAATACGAGCATATATAGTAACGCTAAGCATTTAACCAAATTAATTTAACATATATTGCATTCAAATAAACGCTCAAAAATTACAAACAAAGTAATATATATATATATATATATATATATATTAGTTAACTATTGCAGAAATACCATAAGTATAAAAAAAAGAAACTTTATATAATTATTTGCTGGAATAAAATAAGTTAAAAAAATAGAATATAAATGAACATAAGGAAATAGAAAGTGTAACATCCTTTAGCCTGAATTATCGGCCATTAGACACAAACGGCCTCAGCAACCTCGAAGGATTCTCTTAAAAGGTTACACTGCCGATGAAGGCTTATAAACTTTGAAAACATAGTCGATTTTCTTTCTATAACATAAGGTATCAAGCATATAAAATTGATAAGAATCCAGACAAGTACTATTCATGTGGTAACAAAACATGTTTTTCTAGACCAAAAGGTTATTTTATAATTAACCTCGATCTAAGCACGGGCTGAGTGTGTGCTTGTATGGCTTAAGCCCACGGCTCACATAATCTAAAATATTTTCTTTTTAAAAGCTATGGTGCCCTACGTGTCCAATTATAACTTCTTAAATTATCACTATATAAACCACTTGAAAGTTTTGTAATATTTTAATGTGGAATACAAGATTTTTGTGTTTGAAAAATTATCAATCAATGGTTCTTTAAGATCAATTTATCGTTCACTCATAATTGATTTTAGACATATTTATGTTTTTTGTTAAAATATTTATATTGAAGAATATTTTGCAACAAAATTTTAACCCCAAATGTGAGTGAACCTCACTTTTAACTCGGCCATAAATATACTTATTAACAATGTTTAAATAAATTTCTAATAATCCCTCACATGAATGGAAATTTTCTAACCAGTATACAAAGAAGCAAAGATTTGTACATAAATAAAAAAATGAATTGATAGATCACTACATCACGATAAGTAGCTTTTTAATTTGAATCTTTCTTAGTGAATTATTATTGTATTTACTCAGCTAATTAATGAACTTAATATTTTGAACTATTCAGTTTTTTTAAATTAAAAAAAAAAACCAAGATGATATTACTCATGTAGTTCTCTTCCTAGGGTACTCTTTAAATCTAATAGTTATGTTTTTGTTTACTCTAAACAATTTCTAATTTCATGCGTGCTTTAGAGAATTCAACCTTTCAAAATTCTTAAAAAACAAAAACAACCAATCATATTTCTCATTCATATAGATGATCTTTCATTAAGAGTATTTTGTTATACTTCATTTAGTAAGCCAATATATGAGAACACTTAAGAGTACAACTCACCCTTATCATGTTGTAACTAGCACCCATATTCATCATACAAATATGCAAAACATTTATTAATTTAAAGTGCTAGTAAGAGTGCCTTATGAATTAGTTTTTCATTTGAACCTAGGTTTAAAGATCTTTAGTCAACTAGGTAGTAACATTGAAGAACAATACTTTAATGCAATAAAAATCTCATATATCTTTTACCTTAGTTTATGAGAACAATTGTTTTTTTTTTATAAAGAAAAATGCATAACATATATCAATCTCACTGACTCTAGTTAATCTTTAGTTTTAATAGTGCATCAACCACAAACATTTATAAACAATGTTTTAATGCAATAGGAATCTCATAATTATAATAATTTTATAATTTTATTTGCAAAGAATTTTTGTCTTAAATATTTTATCTTTACTCTAAAATCATTAATCAAATATAAATAAATATTAAATATAAAAAATATCTTTATTAATAATAAATATGTTTTGCATGAACAAAGTCAATGTTATGTGTAACCAATCAATTGGCTATAGGACATAAACATTAACATAGGAGTCTCTAAAAAAGACTTGGTTATTCTCTCATACAACTTATTATCCTTTTCTATCATCAACCTTAGAATGAGATTTTTAACTATTATCTTTTTTTACTTATACTTTAAATAGTTTGATGATGATTATTTCTCAATAATTGCAACCACTTGAAATGATTTATTCAAAATCATTCCTTTAGAATGAACATCATGTAGGATAAGATGAAACTCATTACAATTTCTGAATCAATCATCTTGAATTCAAGAAATTTACTGATTATGAATTTTTTTTCATGCCAACATCTTCAGCCTTTTATTTTTAATCCAAATTCAAGAAACTATACATATCATATAGTTTATTGTCTAAATTCTTTATTGTATAGTTTTTGCATAAAAAAATAATCGTGCATCAACTTGTCCACAATTGCTATTATAGTAAGATCAAGTTCATTATCTAACAACTTTGGCACATCTTTAGCTAGTAATTTTTCCAAATTCTAGGTGATCAGATAAAAAAAATATCTTTTATCTAAATCAAATAACATATGGAATTAAATTCAATTCTACATGTGATTTGAATTCAATTGATAACTTATTATAACTCTTATGTTTAAAATAAAATACTAAACCACATTATTGAATTTAATTATATTATTTGGAATACATTTGAAAATAAGTTAAATTAGCAATCTTGACTATTTTTTATTTAATTCATAAATCATTTTTTTTTGTTAAAAAAAAACATTTCTTTTAGTTAAATGTTGGTGCTTGAATTAAAAGTCTCAAACGTTCAGTTTTAGATACAAAACATCTCTCCAAATCATTTTTTCTAGGTTGTTCAAAGTTCTAACAAAAAATTAAAGTTAAATCCAATAGCAGACCAATCAAATGTCTATGATGAAATCATAACATTTAACTTGTTAGCTTTAGTTAATTCTTTGTTTCTTCTTGGTTCTTTCAATGTTAGTAATGCAATTTCTACTTCCATAACTGTTTGGCTCTTAGCATACTTCAAATGATATCTACAATTAAGTTCTTGTTTTTATGGTTCTAATACGATGCAAAAATGCTCAAAATAACAATCTTATATTTTTGGACAAAAGAAACTATTAGAGTTGGTCTTAAGTAATTTCTTAACAGTTCTATATCCAAACTCATCAGGAGCTCTTGTTGAATTGATACACCACCAATTTACTTGAATCACTATTTTATTATACACTACAAATTATTTTGGTAACTAAGATTGCATGAGCATATACTTAAAAAGTCTACAACATTAGAATATGTTGTAATCCCGTAAACTAAAAAATGTCATTATGCCATGACCATAAATGTTTACCCCCATAAAAATATAACTTGAATTCCAAGAATACAACTTGAATTCCAAGACTTCTTGGTCTTTAATGATTGTGCTCATCTCATGGAATTATAATTTTTATTAAGGCTTACCAAATCATAAATCATCTTCAGGACTAGCAAATTGTCTATGGTAGTAAACATGTTTAATTGGATGGGAATAAAACAAAATAAAACTTTAATTTATTGAATTATAAAACAACTCAACAAAGCTATAAATCTCGACCATATATATATGGTCATGGCCACAAGCTTTTATTGGCGAGGTTAGGGAGGACCACTAACCTATTGAAAGACCCTCTTGCTAGCACTTTCCTACTTCATGTATTCTTGAGCCAAAAGGTATTTTTGTTAAAAAAAAAGAGATGGGAAGAGAGTAGTGAAAGAAGAGATATAATTTTCAATATCAATTCGAATTGAATTCCTTGAGCAAATCTTTCTGATTCAAATATGGTTATTTTTTATGAATTGAATTCCATTTGAAATTTAAATAAATACCCTTAAAATGGTTCTAAACATAGAAATTGATTTAACTCTCTGAATTGAATTTAATTTTCAGGGTTCCAAACAACCTATTAAAGTTTAAACCATTAAATTTTTTAGATTTCTCATCATGCATCACAAAAGATGATGGTAGAATTTTTTATGCCGAAACAATGCTTATCATAGCAACATTTTGAAGAAACTAAACAATTAATATAAGGAATTTAGCTTTAAGGCTGTATAGGAAAAATTGATTGTCTGATGTTCAAATAATTTGAGCATAATAGATTGAAAATAGATATATCAATTAAACTATAGCAGAATTATCATAAGTATAAAACAAATGAACTTCATATAATTATTTATAGGAATAAAGTAATTACTAAAAATTAGAATAATGTATATAGTGTACTTGTCGATGAATTTCTAAACAAATAGAAGGAATAGAAAGCATTGTTATCAAGGATTATACTATTTGTCTTTAAGACTAAATCGCTTGTCACTAACTCAAACAATCTCTATGTAAGCAACCTTCAAGAATTCTAACAACACTGTCTTGAAAGGTTGCACTACTGATTAAGTCAAGAACTTTGAAAACAAACTCAATTTTCTTTCTACAACATAAGAACCTAAAGGCTATAAGAAATAGATAATAGATAGGGGGGAAAGGCAAGAAGTAGAAGAAATAGTAATAGTAAAGGATATTATCACTATTTTCCCCTTGCCTCAAACAAATTTCCTTTACTCTTATTTACAAGAGACCTGAGTATAAAATGTTTTTGCATAATTGTTTTTTAAAATAAATACTAACATTTTATATTAATTATAATGGTTTTAAATCAATTAAATACATGATTTTTTAAAACCAACAAAAATATTCGAGTATTAAATAGACATTCAATAAATCTAGATAGGTATTATTAATGGATTAGACATAAAAAGAAATTAGACCAAAATATTGTTGGGTTTCTTGTAAAATATATACATGGCGGAAACTGTAAATTTAAGATTTTTTCAAGAGTTCCAAGAATTCTGTTAGATAGATATAGGGTTGTTTAGAGTTTAGACAAAGATTACCTGAAAATTAGATGTTTTTTTCAATGTTGAATAATTGTTTCAAGGCTAAGTTGTTACAAACCACAACCACAAGTCATCCAAGTGTTTGCCCTTTAACAGTAATCCACACAAATCACCATTAAGAAATCTCTTGAACCCTTTTTAGGAGAGTGAGATTGCTTCACCTTTGAGTGCTAGCTATATGTGTGTGTGTGTGTGTGTGTGTGTGTGTGTGTGTGTGCCTTCACCTAATAGGTTCTCTAATAAGTTTTTTCAAATATAAATCACAATCCTAAATAAAATAGGATTAAATAAATTAATTTATTATCAATTTAATAATTGATTGATTTATATTTGAAGACCAAGTACAACGTCTAGCAACCTGTCATGATCTCCTAAATATTAGGAAATTCATAAGTAGTTTGATTTAACTTTTCAATTACTAGTTTTTTAGTGTAATTTTTATCTCCTTATCAACTATGTTTCAATTTAAATATCATAGCATGAAGTGTATAAACTCTATCAAATCATGTTTATTTTTAACACCATAGTTATTGATTTTTTGAATAAGATTTGAAACTCTTTTCAAATCTCATTTCACCTTACACAAGGTTTTTCAATCAATATTATTTAAGAACATATAAGACATTTTCTATAAATCACATAGGGTGATGAATGTTCTCTTAATTTTTTAAATACCTTCATATAGTTTATGTCATATCAAATATTTGCCAATTTGTTACCCTTGATAAGAACAACGTGTAGTAAAATTAAAATGTAACACTCCCTATATAAAATAACTTCATGATCTCAAGTATAAGAATCTCTTATACAACTGTCATATAAGTCTTTCCATAAATACAAGTGATCTCTCCATGTGGAATTTTCATGTCGGTCAATTTAGAGTGTACATAGACACATTAATTAGAGTGTACATATCATTTGACAAGCACCTACATATTAGTTCTAGGTATCCCTTATACATCAATTTATGAGAATAATTGTTTCTTTTCATAAACAAAAGAATATAATATGTATTAGTCTTAACAGCTCTAATTAATATTCAATCTTAATAGAGTATTGACTATAAACATTTAGAAACAGTGTTTCGATGCAAAAAGAATTTCATAATTATAACAACTTTATAAATTTTTTTTGCAAAGCATTTTTACTCTAGATTCATTAATCAAATATTAGATTTATTAATAAAATATTTAATGAATTTTAAAAATAAATAAGTTTTTATTAATAAATTAAATATATTTACATGAACAAAGTTAATATCACATGTAATCAACCGATTAGTTATAAAATATATACACTAACAATATTATCTAACAATTAACACAAACGCAAGTATGAGCCAAGTGCACATGCGTTGTTTAAGTCTATCTATTATAAAGTTTTTTTGTTTTTGTTTTCTAAAAGCTTTAGTATCATACAATTCTAATTTTGCATCATTGTAATATTTTAATGTGAAATACAAGATTTTTTAGTTTGAAAATTTTCAGGAATTTTTAAAATTAATTTATTATTTATATATAATTGATTTTAAACATGTTAAAGAAGAATAATTTTTAACAATATCTTAACCCTAAACCTTTACTTTTTTTTAATTTGGCATCAAAATGTGTCCGTTAACTGTATGGAAACCAATGTCCAACAGTATCATTATTCTGCTCTTCTTTTAATTCAGTAGAAAATATTAGGGAATCATGAGAGCGAAAACTTTTGAAGCTGGCCAAAATACGATGCTCTCCATAGAAATTGTAAGATTTTCTAAGGATGGCACCGCTCCCTGTTTCAGGCTTTCAATGTCCTGCGCTATGAGATTGGCCAAAAGTATGATGCTCATTACGATGCGTTCAATCCTGCAGAATACGGGCCTCAAACGAGCCAAAGGGTACAGTAAATCTCATACTTTATGATTAGAATAAATACTTTATTATATTATTCCAACACATCCCTTTTCTTGACTTTTTTTTATTCAGGTGGCCACATTCTTGCTGTATCTATCTAATTTTGAAGAAGGCGGGGAGACCACATTTCCGATTGAGGTACACCTCCCTTCCCTTTCTATGTTTTCCCTTCTTGACAAATGATTCGGTTTATCTTCATGGCTTCAAGTCAATGCACAATATATTCATAATTGAGCTAATTGAAGTGAGTTTTAATTTGTTATTTCGATGGTATTTCTTTACCAGATCATCTAGATAATACGCGCATGACTAATTTTATATCAAAAATAGAGGTAAAAAGGACACAATTGATTCAATTAAAGATATAAGGACATATTTAGACATGACATATACTTCTTTTTCATAGAAATATAAGCAGTCATCCTCCTGACTCTTTTTTTTGGTGCAGAATGATGAAAACTTTGAAGGATATGATGCCCAGAAATGCAACGGTTTAAGGGTAAAACCACATCAAGGGGATGCAATTCTGTTCTACTCAATATTCCCTAACAATACAATTGACCCGGTAACTGTTCCCTCTCACTCATTCTCATCTCTATCACCTTTTCATTTAGGCTTCAAATCTCCCTCCACAGTATTCTGAGCAGAGCATCGGAGTTTTCTAAGTTCTGTGCACGTTAGCTTTTCTAGCCAGACATACCCGAAAGGAACATGTTAAAAGGGAAGACCTTAGCTGATGAACATTGCTGAGATAGAAATCACTTCAGGATAATTGCTTAGAATTGTAGTTTTCCATATTGGTTCATACGGCGGTGATGAATTATGTTGTTGTTTTTTTTTTTTTTTTGGCAGGCATCTCTTCATGCAAGCTGTCATGTAATCAAAGGGGAGAAATGGGTGGCTACTAAGTGGATTAGAGATCAAGTACAAGTTTAAATTGTTCATCGCTGTTTTACCCAAGTTTCTTCTAGGAAAGGATCTTTGCTGATGCTATATTTTGGGATTGTAAAATGCTTCTAGGACAAGAGTAATCTCTCATGTTACATCGCAATTTTAGAGGATTAAACAGTGGATGATCATTCTCTCCTGTTATTGGAGAAAGGCTTCTTTCAAGTAGGACATGGTTCGAGCTGGCAAAAATGGTAGATGTGTTTGTTAGTCAACTTCACGAAATGCTCTTCCGCCGATAGAGCTCTGTTTCATGCCATGCTATCATAATCGAGCCGACCGGGCTTTAAATCAGAGGAGGTCCCACGTCTCAGGTCGACTGGTCTGACTGATGGCTAATGACCTAGTGGTGGTGGGACATGCTTATGCTAACAAATGCAGCGTTAGCAGCCCTGCCATTGGTGAGGCCATCACCACCTCGTCCAATCCCATCTTCCTTTTTACATCTTCTCTGTTTGTTATAAATACCTTTAGGGATCAAATTCAGTATAAACAGAGGAGCAACAGCCACTATCAGTGCCATCTCTTGAATCAAGGAATGAGTCAACAAACATCATGTTTTCTTCCAACAAAATCTACGACCTCTCAACTTCGAAATGAATTCTCAAGCACGGATCTCCATTTCACTACGTCCTGTCTGATAATCGAAGAATTTTCTCATCCCTTTATCAAAATAGAACAATTCTTTCATTTTCATTTGATAGAAGAGGGAGAGGAAGGTGCGGTCATCGTCACAAATTTGAAAACCTTTATTTCCCACCAAATCCTTCTACGACTACACAACCAGATTGACCAGATAAAAGAAAAACCCAACGAGGTCATCAAATTCGCACCAGGTGGCTCCGTAAACAATTTTTCATCGGAACTGAACCAGCTTATTGTCTGGTTCGTCTATTAAACTAACCGGTCAAGTTGAGTTCTGATAGCACTGGCTTCATGAATGTCCTGTGCTGTTAGACACCCATTGACATAGCAACTAAAGATTCGTCACAGTGAACTCCTATCAAGAATGAAGTTAACAAATAGTAAAAAGTAAATTGATAACAAAAAAACATTATAAATTCACGACTGTTTCCAGTTATGACCAATTATCAGAGGGGGGCAATTCTTGTATGAAGACCGTGCCAGAGATTAATTATGGAAGATCACAAAATACTGTTTCGGTTTAAACAGTAAACTATTATGAAACTCTGGAAATGCAATCAAGCAGCTGTTACATCAATTGTGTATAGTGCCTTGCTTGAATAATGAAGCTTAGCAAGTCTTGAAATTCCTGTCAGTTTCAACTCACGCAAACCTCTTTTTTGAGCATCTTCCTTTTTTCTCATGTATTTTTTCCAGTTTTGCTGTCAATAATTCTCACAGGGTAAAAAAAAAAGCCATCAAAATATGGCTACTCAGGTTCTAGTTCAAACCTAAATTAATCAAAAATTGTCTGGCAGGTTGCTTCTTGACCACTCTTAGCTCTCTGTAAATTGTAACTTAACATAGTGGCTCGTTAATCAGTAGTTAAGCCTCCTTGCTGAAACGGCTGCTGAGAAACCAGTGTTGCCTGTGAAACACATTTCTCAATTTAGCAATAAAATTCAATAAACCAAAAATATCTAACCAATTCCCCTTTCCTCCTAGCCCTCCAGAAGACATTTTCAAGGCCATCAAATTTTTTCAGTCGCATTTTTTTATTTTATTTTGTTCAGTTTCTATTTAATTTTGAAGAAAAAAAAGAGTAAAAAACAGAAAAAAGGAGAAATTGCATACCTTTTTTGCTGACTTCATTGTGTCTTGAGAGCAGAAAAGATCACTCTTTCAACTTTCAGTTAATCAATCCAAAACAGATGATGGACACCATAACCAAATCAACTTTGGTGCTTGGTATCCAACGGAGCTTCTGGAAATTATGACTTGTGCCAGTTTTGAAACGGCTGCTTTCCCCAACGCTTCAACAAATGCATGGAACCAGATGCCATGAAAAGCCCAAGAGCAGCGAGTGCCACAATTGTTGAATTCTCTATTTTCTGGTAATAGCCTCTCTGAAATGTGTCAAAGGTGGCAAGTCCAATATTGTAAACGGTGAAGACCAGGACAGACAGTACAAAGAGATGCGATGCAGTGAACATTTCTTCAAGAAGTCATCATGGGGCTCAAAAAGGTTGGCCCCACAGTGACCCTTGCATATGGAAATGAATGGATGATCAACCTAAGTGCTCAAGTGATTTTGGGTTAGAGAAACGCACTAGTATCAGCAAAAACAGAATAGCTGCATTTGCGGGTGCTAGAGAAAGGCTTATCATCCCTCCACGCAATTCATTTGGTACATGACTATGAACAAATTAAGAAAAACACAAACCAAATTTAATATGCTTGATAAGAGACACTATCAGTAATGGTTAAATAGAATAATAAAGACACATCTTTAGCTTACATGGTCCTCAATCTTGCGAGTAAAGGTATAATCAGGCCCACACCCGCATGGAATAGGCAAAACAATGACACTAAAACTCCAATTTCCTGCATTTACAGTTGACAGCAAGAATTTATGGCCAGCTAACTTAGAACCAGATTAAGAGACAAAGACATGCATACCTGATAATCATAAGCTACAATAGACAAGGCAAGCCCCAGTACAGTGAAAGCATATACTAGGCAATCTTCAATCCGAAGTGATGATGGACCACTCAATAACCATGGAAACACAGTGCTTCCCAGCATTCTTGCACCCATTAGGCATGGATATATCAATCCTAGATGCACTTCTCGTCCATCAGCCTAAACTCACATGTAATATAAAAATTGTAATATTTTCTGATCAGGAGTTTATTTCTTACTAGGCAATGGTCATGCATAATCAGTTTAAGCTCTTCCATGGTTGTAAAAGAAAACACTGGAAGAGTTCAATATCATTTTTCTGAAAAGGAGCCATCTTCAATTTGCCAACACGCTTATTTTTGGTAATATAATTGCAAAATGAGAGAAGACACTGAAGGGTATAGATACTAACCGTCTCCTAACATAAATCAGTAAATGATTGAAATCTTCTTTAGTGACACAGATTAATTGTACCACAAAAGAAACCTGTTGTATGATACATAGATTAACATGTTACTCAGCATTTGTCTTTTTCCTGCATCTTGCTTTCATATCAGGCCACAGTCACTTATCAGGAAGGTTTTGTCTCCTTCCACATCTTATGTAAATGATTGATCTTAAACGGGCTATTAACATGTGATGCATGATTTACCAGGAGCAGAGCATATTTGAACTATTATCGTACAATAAAACAGGTCAGTATTGATGTCTGACACTTTAATTAATTTTTTTTTTTTTTTTGGTCAATATAAGAACATCAAATTTTAAACAAAATCAAGATAAATGATCAGCATTGATACAATTACTTCCAGAATTATGAGGAATTGAGATAACAGTATTGGATAGTTAAGGGAATTGATAATGATCATACCACCAATGTTGGGGCCCACAGGATCCAGAAGATTGCAATCGAGAACTGAAGGCAAGCATGTGCAAAACCCAGTAACAATATCCGTTTATCTGGAGTACAAAAAGTTCATTGATGATTCAAAGATACTGGAAGATACTCAAAATATGTTATGGTGACATCTAGTGAGATTTTGACCAAAAGAACATCAAAAGCTTTCCACTCTTTGCCTCAATCCTCAAAAATATCCATGCATCTTAAGAATTTGGTTGGACATTTGACATTCAAAATGTCCAATTGTCCATGTTTAAGGCCTATTTACACTTTTCGAAAGATTATGTCAACTAAAAGGACATTGGACATTTGAATATATATAGAATTAATTGTCAAAAAATAGATGGAAATTAGATTGGAGAGAGAGAGAGAGAGAGAGAGAGAGAGAGAGACTGAAGCTAACACCAATAAATGCACAAATCTACAAAGAATGCTTCCTTGTTGCCATTATTGTCAAATATCAGCACTTAAAGTCATGAGTTCCCAAGAAGCTCAGCCTCTACAAGTTTCTATATTCTATCACCAATCTAAGGCAGCAAGGAAAAAAGGTTACTTTAATTTAGCTGGACATATAGAGCATCATCGAACAAAAAATGCTTACAATGGAATAAAGACAATAACTTTTGGACCTTAGGTATATCATCCAAGGAAAGAACAGCAAATGGATACAGGTGACTATAAAGGGCAGGTCAAGTACCAGAAATAGACAGTATAACTCTCACAGCTTACTCACACTGAGGTAAAACAATGTACATCCCATTTAAGTTGTGGATGATTTCAAATAATAACTGTGGACATTTCAATATTCTAACTTTAGATTGAAGTCCAAATGATACACCGAAATGCAACCTTGTAATAATCTTCAAATTTTCACATAGAAGATGTTCACACACAAAACAGTCAATATAACATAAGTTTTTACTCAGAAAAGAAAAATACAGCACTCACCACTAAAGATATGCGTGTAAGACATCTGGCGGCGATCCTTTACTGGTGCAGAATATGGGGCTTGCTTCCATCCTTTGGTGACACAGAAAATGCCAATGATTGCAATGAAGATAGTTGCAGTGGAAGAAGATGCAATTCCTGTAGCCACATTACTAGCAAGTAGCCAATTTGCAAGCACCTGGCTTCCAATCAATGATGCAGACTCAAAGAAAGTCATTAACCAAAAAGTGTGAGTGAGAGCACGTTGCCTATACCCTTGGTTTTCATTTTCAAGAACGAGCCACGCCTCGAAAGCAAAAGAAAAAATGGAAGTGGCGAGCGATGAAGAGAGAGTGGGTAACCAAATACAAGGGTGTGATTGTGGCACCATCCTCTTCCATGTACCGACAAAGAGGTGTAGTATGCAAAACATCAAGCATGCCTTGTGGTGTCCGCCTCTAATAACCATACACAAACACTAATAATATTAATTACAAAAATAAATAAATTCCATGTGAGAAAATAAATAAATAAGACTTACATTGAATCAGAGAGGAAAGGTAGAAGAGAAGCGAAAAGAAGAGAAGATCCAAATCCAAGACAAAGGGAGAAGAGTATCTGCTCCTTACTCATGCCATTATAAACAAATTCAAAATCTCCGAAAACCGACCAAACTCCTTCCATCGCTGCAGAATAAAAAAAAAATCAAAATCAAATTGAATGAACAAAGGAAAGGAGAAAATAGAAAGAAATGAACTCTGATACCTGAAGCGATAGAGTAAAGGAAGAGGAAGTATCGGTGGGAAGAGGGAGAGAGGGACTGATCAGAGAAGGCAGAGGGAGAGACAGATTTGTTGAAAAAACGAGGAAAGAGAGCGATTGAAAAGAAGCAACACATTATTATGAATCCGTAGAGTGATGGATTTGGTTCCCATTTTGAATTCTCTGCTTCTACTCCCATTTTTCTTCCTCTCGATCTTACTTCCTTCTTCTTTTCTTATTTTATCCAGAGCCAGATCCAGATAGAGAGTGCCAATTTCAAGCTTTGCTTGCTTTTGAGAGATTCCTTGCCCTGGTAGCTTCTATAACAAACTTCGGCAAAGTTTTTCAGTTCCAGTTCGCCACGTGGCTTAGGGTGTTTGGCTTGGGATGCGGTGGATTTTTTTTCAAAGTCACATTACATTTTAAATACAAATCACACCTTTAAAAACTATAAAAACATATTTTTTACTAAAAAAAAACAACACAAACTGCCTCTTATCATAATTTTCTTCCCATTTGAGCTTTTGACCGGCCAAGTGGTCGTAGTAAAAAAAACTTGAGAAAAAAAATATTTAGTTATTGATAATGTGTTTTCTAAAAAAATAATAGGTTTTAATTATAAATTGAATGATTTTTTAATTTAATATTAATATGGAAAAATATATGATTTATTTGTATTAATTTGGGCTGATTTGTGAAAATTATGTGGATAATTTTGAAAAAAATAACAAAATAGAAAATTTAATCTCAAATTAACTTAATTTTAAAAAAAATAGGAAAAAAATCATTTAATTAAAAAAATAAAATGAACTTTATTCAACCAAGCAAACTTGCAATGAAAGTTATGCACGTCATCGGATCAATAAATTTTTTATCACATAAATTATTTTTCATTTAATATACAATAACAAAGAGCATTATATTTTTTTTATATGAAACAATATATTTTTTAAAGTAAAAAAAAAACAAAGGTAAATCATTGACAACAAATAATAAAAGTTTCATCGATAATGATTTAGATATGGTTGTTCGTTATTACAGTTGATTCTGATACACACACAAATATATATTATCATCTTCGCAATCGATTTATAAATCATATATCTATTATCGTTGTTATGATCATTCACAAACACAACATTTATTACCGTTATTGTGATTAATTATAACTCATGTAATAATTATCGTGGTTGTGGTTAATTTCACATCACATATAATATTATGTGATGTGAAATAGGAAAAAAAATCATTTAATTAAAAAAATAAAATGAACTTGATTTAACCAAACAAACTTGCAACAAAAGTTATGCATGTCATCGGATCAATAAATTTTTATAACATAAATTATTTTTCATTTAATATACAATAACAAAGAGCATTATATTTATTTATATGAAACAATATATTTTTAAAAGTAAAAAAAACAAAGGTAAATCATTGACAACAAATAATAAAAGTGTCATTGATAATGATTTAGATATGGTTGTTCGTCGTTACAGTTAATTCTGATACACACACACATATATATTTTCAACTTCGCAATCAATTTATAAATCATATATCTATTATCGTTGTTGTGATCATTCACAAACATAATATTTATTACTGTTATTGTAATTAATTATAACTCATATAATAATTATCATCGTTGTGGTTAATTTCACATCACATATAATATTATGTGATGTGAAATAGGAAAAAAAATCATTTGATTAAAAAAATAAAATGAACTTGATTCAACCAAGCAAACTTGAAATGAAAGTTACGCACGTCATCGGATCAATAAATTTTTTATCACATAAATTATTTTTCATTTAATATACAATAACAAAGAGCATTATATTTTTTTATATGAAACAATATATTTTTAAAGTAAAAAAAAAAAAAACAAAGGTAAATCATTGACAACAAATAATAAAAGTGTCATCAATAATGATTTAAATATAGTTGTTCGTTGTTACAGTTGATTCTGATACACACATATATATTCTCACCTTCGCAATCAATTTATAAATTATATATCTATTATCGTTATTGTGATCATTCACAAACACAATATTTATTACTATTATTGTGATTAATTATAACTCATATAATAATTATCGTCGTTGTGGTTGATTTCACATCACATATAATATTATTGTCTTTGCAATGAATCACAAAATACATATAATTTCATGATTATACACAACACAAATAAATATCCAATGAAAATCTAACAACTACAAAAACATTTAAAAAATTAAAAAGGCCAAGAAAAGGCAATACCTTCTAAACATTTCTCGTACAACTCTAAAATAATGACAATTAGTATTCATATCACTAATTAAAAATTCAACATTAAAAATCTCCATACATTGCAACATTCCAATTTATTTCAACCATATTTCCTACATTAATTTATATTTCAATTCAAAAATCAATATTTATGCCATCAAGTTAAATACTCACTAGGACTTTACATTTATAAATTTTAATTTAATGCTCAACACACCACAATACCCGTCATTCCTATTTTTCAAATCCTTCTTGCACACAATTATTTATTTTCACATGCATTGTAATAAAGTTTTTATACTTTTATTTTTTAACCATAATCCAATATTTAAGTATTTTATTTTACCTAGATCTCAATCATGTCTAAACACAAAGCCATCATTATATCAAACATTATTTTCATAATACCGTTCAAACACGAGGTTTTAACACCATTTAATCAACCTCTCATATTTCCATCATATTATTAAATCCACACTCCTAAAATATCATTCGAACATAATCCTTAACTTTTATATTATCAAAGAAACACAACAATACTAATGTATTTGATATTGTGGTAACTGTTATGGTTGTGGTTTGAAAAAAATTGTTTTATAAAAAGTATTTTTAGTTGAGGTTGGTTTAAAAAAATAGGTATTTGGTTAAAACTGTGGTTGAAATTGAGATTGAACAAAAAATAGTTTAATGTGTTTGGTTAAGAATGCTTTTGAAATTGAAATTATAAAATAATTTAAAAATATATATATTAATATTGATTGGTTTTTAATTTAAATATTGTAGATTTAACTGTTGTTATTACATCATGAAATAAATAATACTTTATATAAAATATTTTTTATTGTTCCATTAAACTATCCACAATTCCATCATGTATGAAATATATCCGACAAGGACTATAGTTTTCATAAATTTCTTAAGAGCGCAACAACATCAGGTAAAATATAATCAGGAACAAAATTGAGATTGCGATCAAATTCTGTAAATGCGGCATCATCAAGTGATCTTCGTCTAATTTATGTAGTCATTGAATAATGTTTAACACTAGTTTTTCGAATAAGACAAAATAAAAACTAAAAACTAAAAAATATTTTTTTTATTTTGTTGAGTCGGACCTGATTCAATGCATTTTTAGCTTTAAACCGGACCGGTCCGGTCGGAACAGTGAAGCATGCTCCACTGTTCATTGAAGAAAATAGATGAACAGTGGAGCATGGCCACTGTTCATTCATTTTCTCGTCACAAGAAGCAGCAAAGAGTTGCTTCTTGTAACCTGTGGTTGTGCCACAGTTAATACTGGGACCCACAGTAAAAAATTGTGGTAGGAACATTACCAAACATTAAAAATTATGGCTGCAGATAGATATCACCTGCAATTACAATACTGAAAAGCCACTAACTAGATCTTTCTTTCTCTCTCTTTTTTAGTGTTGTTGGTCCAATTTAACCCCTAGTGACACTACCCAACACCTCACCTTTAAAATCCATCGGCAGAACCATAGTAATTATATTTTATCTAATATGTATTTCATGTCAAATTAAGATTTTCACAACTAAACACCTATTCCCTTAGTTTTTATTAAAAAAAAACCCTAATTGAGAGAAATTAGGGATTTCTTTCGCACATGCCCCAAAACTTTATACACAACGAAATATACAGGGAAGAATACTTCACCAATCAAAATTGTACTCAATTTCTTGATTCATTGCAAGATTTCCATGCAATCCTTCTTGTTCCTTGACAAAATCCTTCTTTCTCTCTCTAACGATAACAAAATTTCTTCTGAACGAAAATTTTTATTATTTTTTCTTAGTTTCCTACTAAAATTTTTCATCACCATTCATAACAGAATTTCTCTAAATTTTATTATTTTTTCTCGATTTAAAATCTCATCATTAATCGTGGATTTACCCACATGTCGATATTTTCATGCACAAATTTATTCTTCAATCTATTTAGGATTTTCACACCAACTTACCAAGAATTTTTATTTTTAATCACAACGATGCCCTCATATTTCACCAGTTTTTATTTAAAATTTATGCAATTAAATATGAGGTTTATACTGAGACTCAACATTATGCACATGTAAATCTATCAATTCATTTATTTGGAGTTTCATTATATTTTTCTATGGAATTTCATCCCTCTTCACAAAAATTTCTATTTAAATAATTATTTTACCGATTAAAGAGGTATTACATAATTTGTTATTGGCTGACATTTCACAAACCAATTTATATTTTATTTTATCTTAGATTTAAATAATTTTACCGGGAATTTTTATTCCAAATCATAACAATTTACAATTTTTCCTCTTAATTTACCATTTTTTTTAATTGAGGATGTTTATTGATTATTGATTTTTAGATTAGAGGTTTACAAGACAGGGGTTTACAAGAGAGACGCATGCACAAACAAGATTGATGTCAATCTAGGTATGTCGTATCATCAATTAAAGTTGAGAAACGTATATTCACAATCCAAAGTTCATGATTATAATGCCTTGGAAGAACACGTCCTAGACTTGATAAAAGAAAGCTTATATGTCATCCTCATGATGCATACAGCATTGAACATGAACACATCATCAAGTTCCTGATAAACATCTTTCAAAACAATTTTCTTGGTGCTGGTTCGTTATGGTGAGAATTCATTACCGATTACAGTTTTGAGTTTTTAGACCAGGAGGGTGGGAAGGGAACGATGCTGATGATTACAAGAGCTTGTACGTTCCCTGGATATCAGTCCTCGTGACTTCTACGAAAAATGTATTATTTATAAATTGATGATGACTAATCGAACCACTGTCCACCATCATTTCATTCCCCTGCAAAAACCATTGGCCATGGCGAGGGATTCATGTCAACGGATGGCATGCGAAAATCACAAACAAAAGTATGACCACAGTGACTAAAGACCAAACACAATTCTTAACTGCCTGCTAACAACAAAAGGTATAGGGCAGATGGTCACAAGCACAATACATTATCCCATATGCAGTGGCCTCCAGCCCACTGACACACTCTAAGCAAGCACCAGCTACTTTGGCAGCATCCTGCTACTTTCTGCAGCCCTGGCTTGAATGGCATTTATGGGCGTACCTCCGGTCCACTGACAGACTCCATGAGAATACCAGCATAGCAACCTCCTACTGTGTCCGCATCCTGCTACTTTCTGCAGCCCTCACTTGAGAAAAATATGGGTGGGCCTTCATCAAAAACACCAAGGAACAATTATATAACATGTTCGCGTATCCAGAATGGCAAGCTTTTGTTATCAACCAAAACATTAACCAAGAATAGCTACAGGCAAGTTTGTGCTAGCCAATCCAAAAGCTCACATGCTCGCATTACAAAAACTAAAATGTCAAACCACAGAAGTTGGGACATTGCTCACATTTTAAACAAGCAGTAAGACTAACAAACGAGGTTCAAGGAGCAAAAAGATTGGATACACACACAAAGCAACCCCACTTGGAGTGCAACTTGCAAACCAATAGCAAGTTTGAGCTTCTCTTAAGCCAATTTTGTGTTTGGATGCTGGACAGGGATGGCATTTCTAACACATGCATTTTGTGCACACCCTCCCTTCCCATTGCACGTGATTCAACATGCTTGAGGAAAGACTGGATGGGATAAGTCTGTGCCCATTGATTAAACCACAGACAATAATATAGCTGACAAGCCAAAAATGGAATTACCATTGCTTCTCTAGCAGTTAGCCTGTCTTGATGATCATAACGAAGAAGCTTATCAAGAAAATCAAGGGCCTGCACATCAGCACCTCAATAGAATCAATGATAGTTTAAGGTTATCGATGATAGGTGGAGTAAACTTAACAAATTGTGTAAGATGACAAACCTCAGGAGACACAAGGTGCTGGTTATCTGAATTAATAAACTTGGACCAGGGCTTCCTACTGTGCCTGCAGCAGTATAACATGACACATTAATTCATGTTGGATATAGTAGTGTTGCTCTCTTGGTTTATTGTGGACTAACTAAATATAAATGGTCTTGATGTAGGGAGCGAAGGCACATTATAGCCTAATCAAACATTTTTCTTACTATTGGCAAACTAACTTGTAAAATGGAGAAGAAAATCATGATTAACAAACCTCCCAACAAGCGCATCAAGTTGAGGATCAAGCTCTAAATGATATTTATTCAGATATGCATTTAGCTCATCAGTTCCAAGTACCTGAAATTAGGTCAAGATCAGACACTGGGCATGTGGCAACAGTTTAGTTTTAAAAAAATTAATGTCATGATCTTCATAAAATATGGCTTGTATAGCATGCATAAAGCATTACAGAATGTTTTCAATAAACAACTGGATCAGCATTACCTTCGCAATTTTGACAAGCTGATCATGGTTGTCATGGCCATAAAAGAATGGCTCCTTCCTAAATATCTGCATCAAGAATAGTGACAATCAGCAAATCACATGATGACAAAGGATCAGCCAATCATATGGTAGATCTCATAAAGAAGTGTCATGTAAAGGCTTTGCATGAATGATTCTCACCATTCCAGCAAACATGCAACCAAGGCTCCACATATCTAAAGAATAATCATAGTCTTGTAAATCAACAAGAAGTTCAGGCCCCTTAAAATACCTGAGAAACAAGGAAAATACTTTAATCCTACATTAAAAGTTGAAGCCATAAATATATCACCATAAGAATATTATAAAAGGTAATGGTTAAACTGATACTAGATTTGCTTGGAACTTTCAGAAAACTGTTCAATTCTCGAAGTTCAGGATAAAAAATTTCAGAATTCCAAGAAAGCACCTCCTAGGAAATCCAAGGACTTGAAACCAAACCCAATCATAGAAAAAAAGAACATTTTGATGGTTGACTCACAAGATTTGCGGCATGAATCATGGATCATGGAATCATGCATTATCATAATGTCTCCCAGATTGATATGGAAAGAAACTTACATAGATTAGTTACCAAAAATGCATCATTATGAACCACTCAGTTTTCAGTTATTCAACTGATTCAAGGTATAGCTTAGAAAGAACATTACATAGAGGCCAGTTGAGTGGAATAAGCCTTTATTTATAGTTTACGCTTGAAAAATGGACACTAAATGTTAAGTTGCCTAATTAGAATGCTTTTAGTCCTTTAGCACATCAATAAAGGCCAGGAAGGGTCCGCTAAAATTTATCCTAAATTCTAGGGCTAAAAGTAAATAACAAAAACAAAAAGATAAAGAGGCAGAATTTCATTACAATGGTCTATCATGTCATGCATTCAGCCATTACCTCGAGGCCACCCGAACATTATACTCCTTGCCAGGATGGTAAAATTCAGCAAGACCCCAGTCTATCAAGCGGAGTTTTCGTAACTCATGGTCTATCATAACATTGTGAGGCTTGACATCTCTATGCATTATTCCTTGCGAGTGACAGTAATCTAGAGCCTGCATTGTGAAGATATCTTTATTTGTTCAGAAACCCTAATGTAATCACCATACTACACTTGCTTCATAATGAAAACGCTTCTTTCTTTTTTCATCAGTGAGCAGGTCCACATAAACTAGTACAGACTCAAATTTAAGATGATGACCTACAAACAAAGACACTAATATGCCTTAGGAAAGGTCAATAGATGAGACCATATCAATGTAATCACTTGAATAAAACAACCACATTATATACTCTCCAGTGACTTATAACATAATTTTATACATAACAAATTCCTAAGTTTCTGACCCATCAACATAAGTTTAAAAAGGGGAGAAAAGAGAGGGTTCCCATGCTTAAATTACCTTGAGAAGCTCGTAAATATAGTAGCGTATGTCATAATCAGTCAAAGTAGGGTACAAAACTTTGAAGTCTGTACTGTTCACATATTCAAATATGAGGCTGGGAGTTTTTGAGTGCTGATCTCTAACAATGTCTAGAAGCTTCACTACATTTGGGCCACCACAAAGGTTCTGAAGTATTTTTATTTCCCTCTTAATCTGCAAAAGGATCACAGAATGATCATCACTATGCCCCAAAGAGATTTGTAGCTAGATTTACAGAAAAACCTTTATTATAAGAGACAGAACATAAAACCACTGATATGTCAAATATAGGGATATTAATAATCACCTTCTTTTTCTTAACAGGTTTGAGTATCTTGATAACGCACCGCTCATTGCTATTGACATTTATGCCTTCAAAAACTTCACTATACTTTCCCCTTCCAACCTTCCGAACAACCTCGTAATCATCTTGATCTCTGGAAAGATCTTGAGAAGTTAAAGCATAAAGGAAAGGGAAAGAAAACACACCATGACTATCACTAGAAAGTTGGAATAAGAAAACAGAGGATGAACGGATCTTCCAGCTATATATAACACAATGCTCAATATAATAATCTGGTATTTTACTTTAAGACACTGAAACATCAATAGTAAACTGATATGAAGCCCACAATTTAATATAGAATACTCGTACCTGGAGCTAAATGGTACGAAAGGATTCATCAAAATCCAGCTCTCTCTAGTATTTTAGCTTTTAAAATTGCTGTGGTTTTCCGTGCTTTACCGTTCCCATTCATTTAAAGATTTAAGTTTTGCATCAATAAATGAAACTTGGTATCAACAACTTCCATTTAATATATGCTAGTCCTCTGTAATTATGCACTTAGAGATCCTTCAAACCAAACAGAAGTATCAATTTCTTACTGATTCTATAAAAAAACCAACTCCATAAAAAAAAAAATCAACTTCCATAAGCTGAATGAGGTTTAACCTTTAAAAAATTTAAGCATAAATCTCCCTCATTCACACAGTATATCCAGCTCTAGACAACAACTTTACGACCACAAAACAATAACACAAACGAAATAATTACTTTCAGTACTTTGGATACTATAGCATTTGAAAGAAATACCCAGGCCAAAGAAATGGGTCCCATCAATACGCCGAACCAGGCAACTTCGGATACCATTCTAGTCGTTAGCAACACTCCTAATACATCATAAACATCTTAGATTCCTCTCTCCCTCACCACTAGTAGATCCACACACACAAAAATCTAGCTCAGTACAACTTCGATAAACTCTTCCACGTCCCAAACACTTAATTTCTCAAGCCAGAGATTCCCCAATCACAGATTAGTAAAAAAATAAAATAAAAATGAAAAACCCTAAAAAGAGAGATTCAGTAGCAGATTAGGGTTTGATTAAAACATAATTACCCCCATTGAACGGTGAGAGACTCGTAATCCCAATACTCCTTAGGACGCAGAACATTAACATCGGTATAAACTCGCGCTTTCGACATCGATCCCCGTCGATTCGAGATCTCGATGATATTAACGGTATCGGTTTCTTCGTTGTTGGAGAGGATGGTGGCGCGCTGGATAGGGTCGTGCGCCACAGTCGCACGCAAAGCAATAAGGGCGCACAGTAGCAGAAAGCGAGGAAACAGAGGCGCTACTGCTGGGTTTCGCCCATCTTTTTTCATGTGCTGGTGGTGTTATCCTCTTTACTATCTACGCACCACCATCTCATTAAAATATAAAAATTACAAGGAAAAAAAAATCATAGTCCAACTTTCAATTTAATCCCCTAATTTTATAGTTTTCAATTAAGTTTTCAAAATCAATTGTTTTTCAATTAGATTCTTTAAGGTTCGAATGTTTTCAGACTTGTTAACTAGTCGTGGGGTTTTTTTTTGGTTAATATTATTAAATTCAGACCGGATTAGCTGGTCAGCATGACAATTCAAAAATTTTATCACCTGAATTTATATTTTTTATATTTTTGTGTTTCAAAAATATTTTAAAAAAATTAAAAAAAAATTAAAATTAATATTTTTTAGTGTTTTTAAATCATTTTGATGTGCTGATGTCAAAAATAATTTTTAAAAAATAAAAAAAATTATTTTAATATATTTTTGAGTGAAAATATTTTAAAAAAATAACCCCAATCACATTCTCAAATACAGATAAAAAGTCTAGACTCGTTAATTAAAATAAATAAGAGTTGATGATGTCAACTTAGCATATTCATAAGTGACTTGGTTATCAACCTAATAAAAAATATATTTTTTTAATTAAAATCCTAATTTTTTTTATTGAAGTATTTTTTTTTATAAAAAATTATGATAAGCATTGTTTTTTTTAAAAAAAAACTTATTATGATTATGAATGAAAATTTCAATAAAAAAAACTTAAAAAATCATTTTGATGTAACTACATGAGAACAATAAATCTAAGAAAGTTATATAAAGAAATCACTATAAAAAAAAACTAAAAAAATAGATATTTTAATCTCATTCAATATCTATCAACTAATTATTTTATAATTCGTATATATTATGATGATAAATAATTATTTATAAAGTAATTGATAATATCATTATAAAAACTTTAATCTTCTTTGAAACAATGATATGATCTTTTTATTAGTAGTATATTTTTTTAATACAAGGAAGCACAATTAAAACAAATGCTTGTCAACTATTTCAATCATTTCAAATAAATTGAAAAAAATATCTATCTTCGTTATAAACCTAATTTCTTTAGTAATGCATCTTTTTTAATTTTAATTGAAGCATGATTTTTAATCATAAGCATTATTTTTAAGAAAAAATCTATCATTATTTTTAAAAAGAAACTTTTTATTAAAAATTATTAAAATATGCCTCAATATTTTGTATGTGATTAAAAAAAATAATTAATGTGATAAAACCATGTCAAAAAAACTATTCAGAACTAATGAAAAAAAATTCATTGAATATTCATGAGTAATGTTTTAAATTGATATTTGCATTTTAGGTATATAATAATAAAAAAAAATCTTTAACATCCTTATAAAAACCTATAATATTACTTAAGAACTATGGTGAAACTATATAATAGTTTAAATATAATGATAAGTATTTAATTTATAGTGCATTTCAATCAAAATAAAAAAATAATAAAAAGAGATAAGGTGTCTAGGCATAGAGATTGGGTTTGCGTACCTTGCTCAACAAGAAAGAAAAAAAAAAGACCTGGCACATGTGAGTCGGCAAGGCCTAGCGTGGTCTCCTTCATTATTTTTATATTTAAGGGTAGATGACACATTATTCTCTCTCTTAATTAAAAAATAATATAAAATGAATAATGTGTCGTTTACTAGTTAAATTTCCAGCCACTTAAAAGTTGGTGAAAAGGGGCTTTTGGACTAAAAAATAATTTTTTAATCTATTTTAACCAAAACATCTAACAAATACCCTAATAAGCTTAATAAAACAATTTTTAACCCCTAAAACACTCCTAAATCAACCAAAAAACCCATTATTAAACTAGAAAAAAATTATTTCTTAACCTGTTATTTTTTTCACTTTTTTTATTAAGAGAAACTTAAAAAAACCAAGATTAAAAAATTTTGTGATTAGAAAGTGGTCGAGAATCACTTTCTCTCTCATTTCTAATTTTCCAGGGACTCTCTTGCTTCTTTTAAATTTAAAGACTCATATAAAATAAATAAAGTTTAGGACTAAAACATGAAATATTCAAAACACAAGGATCCAAAGTGAAAAAAATAAAAAATTAAGGGGCTAAAGTGTACTCTTTAGCACCTATGAACATTAAAAAAAGAAAAAAAATAAAGGGGATGCTTGTTTGTTGATGTGTTAAACTTAGTCTTTATTATTTTAATTTTTTTATAATGACAAATTCAAATCCCATTTAGCAAAATCGAGTATTAATCCAAAACCAAGATTGATTTCGACATAACAAACATGATGTATCACATGGATCGGAAAGAATTATAAGGTTTTAAATAATACAAGCATAACATGGAGTGATAAAATAAATAAAAAATAAAATTTCAGAGATAAAACTAACAATATTGAAAGGGCTGTATGAATAGGGATAAATTAGGCAGAGTGTGGCGGTCTACAGTCCGTGTAAGTCATGTTAAATGGTAAAAAAAATTAAAAAAGTAGAATTTTATCGGTTTGTTTTTGTGTTTTAAAAATATTTTTTAAAAGAATTAAATTTTATTTTATATTTTTCTTTACTTCAAATTAGTATTTTTTTTAGTATTTTCAAATCATTTTGATATGCTGATGTCAAAAATAATTTTTTTAAAAAAACAATATTTTAATATATTTTTAAATAAAAAACACTTTAAAAAATAATTATAAATTTACAATTATATTTTCAAATAAACTTGAGTTTTCAGGGAAATTAAGCACATTGTCGCAGTATACAATGCACGTAAGTCATGTTAAACAGTAAAAGAAACAATGAAAACCCATCTTGCTTTAGTTTATAATGTAATTTAATAAACGTGGAAAAGAAGGTTTTGAACTTTAAAAATCCAATTAATTGAAAAAATGTTTTTGAGTAATTAAGGTATGACTATGTGATTATATGCTTCTAAGGATAGGATGGATCAAAAAGCCAATCCAAATCCCGTTCATTCAATTAAAAAAAAATAATGGTATTTACCATAGTTATTAAACCTAGCTTGAAAATTGACCCGACAAATGCACTGGGTCCCAGGTTTTATAGGTAAACCCAGGTTAATCCAGGTCAACCTAAAAATTCATTCCTTTTTCTTTCTTTTGAAAGCTATTGACAATAGCTTCAACACCTAAAAAAATTAATATTCCCACAACTTTGTATTTTACCTTCTCTTTCTGGTAAAACATGTTTCCATATTTTCCAATCAAATGGTTCCAAAAGCTATGGGGAATGCCCCACATTGCAATTTAATATATTTCCTGGTCAACTAAATTTTTTGAAGGAAAGGCACACAAAAAGCCCTGAACTTTTCCCTACCTCTACCAAATAAAACAACAAGCCGCCGCTCCCCCTAGCTTTAGATTTTATGTCCAATCAACCAAAGCTTCCCTTTTTGCTTGGCCAAAGCAACTGCCATACGCGACTGACTATCAAAAATTGAAAGATAAAAGACAGCCTCTTCCCTTCTTTCTTCACTCTCGTTCTAGAAGGCATTCCGTCAAGCAGCATGGGATGAAGACCTCGACCACAACTTTCCTCATCCCTCTCTCAGTCATCCCCTGGTTTTTTGGCCAAAACTAGAGAGCTCTTCCTTCTTCTTCCCCAGCCGCCTCCATCTCTTGGCCAAACCAGAGCCGCTGCCCACTAACATAGGAGACCAGCCCGACCAGCCTCCAACGGTAGCGTCCCTCACTCTCCTTTCCTCTCTATTGCTACTAACAACAACTCATTGTAGAGAAGATGATGAAATAAGAAGGGAGGCTGAAAGACAGAAACCACATTTGAAAAGGGAAAAAAAACATCAGGTCTCGTCCGGGTCGTCCGGGTCATGGGTCGATCGGGTTTTGCCGGGTTGTTGCACTAGCCAGTCTTTTAACAAACCCAAACCGGTCCAGGTTCCGGGTAGGCAGGGTCCCAGGGTGACCCGCCAGTCCGGGTTTAATAACTATGGTATTTACTAGATTATAGATATTAGGCCATGCTACGTTATTAGGTTAAATAATTTTTTATGATGCAAAAAAATATTTAGATATTGTTAATGTATTTTCTAGTAAAAAAGAATTAAACAGTATTGGGGTTGACCGATATGACCTCGTCAACTTGACAAGTTCAGAGACAACCTAGATGATTGTTAAAAACATCGTTTAACTAAAAAAGGTTTTCAACGCAACATATTTTTTTAAAAAAAATATTAAGAAGGAAATATATTTGTTGAACCAAGTCAACCTGAGTTAACCAGCCAAATCCGAGACTTGAATTATAAAACAATGATAACTCTATAAAAAACATATCGAAATAATTTATAAAACTCATTTCTAATCAATTTAATATTGAAGGATAAAATTAAAAAAAATTAAAAAAAGATCAAAAAACAAACAACCCAAGTTATATAATTCAAGTCAGGTGACTAAGATAACCTCATATAAAGCAAATAAAAAAAAATTAAGAAGTTCAATTTTCCATCAACTTAATGTTGAATGATAAAATTAAAATTAAAAATCAATTAGTTGACCAATCAAATAATAAAATTTTAAAAAACAACTAAAAAAAAATATAAAAAACTAAGGATATAAGAAACTTTAAAGCCAACTCTTTTTTTTTTCCCTCCTGAAAAAGCTTTATTTTAAGTTCGTCGTTAGGCTTTCAAATTTTTTGTTTTATTTCTCGTATTATGTTGACTTTTTTATGTTGAGAGATCTTTCCGTCAATATATATATATATATATATATATATATAATCTTCAAGTCAAATTCAACATTAGAGTTTGAAATCCCAAAAAAAAAAAAAAACAAAAAACTCCGCGGAAAAGCTTTAGCATGTGCGAGAAATGGATCTGTTAAAATTGTTAAAATTTTAGGGTATATTTAAACTCATTCACGGGTTTTTTTTCACGTAAAATATTTTATAAAAATATATATTTGAAATATATTTGTTTTTTTTTAAATTTTTTTATAAAAATATTTTTTTGTGTTTGTTTTTCATATAATATTTTACAAGAAAATTGATGAATGTAAAATATATAATTAACATTTAAACTTAGTTAAGAAATATTTTTAACTCTTAAAATTTTATAAAATATTTTATAAATAGTAATCCACTTATAATAATAACCAATTATTTTAATCATCGTCTTTTTTTATAATCTTTACCTAACATAATTTTATTATTTTTCCTCCACAGCCACCGCTGCTTTCATTATAATCATTATGTTACCTCCATCTCTACTATTATCACTAAAAAATATTTATATATAAGAATATTTTTCAAGTCAAACATGAAAAATTAGTTTACAAAAAAATATTTATCCGTGAAATATTTTATATAAAACAAATAGATTCATAGATTAATAATATTTTACTTAGCTCTAGTTTAAAAATTTCCAGAAGTACTGTTATGAACTTTAGTTTAAAAAAAGTTTAAATTTCATTTCTATTCATTTAATAACCATAACCATAACCATAACCAGTGAGATCTTATCGCAAGCCCACACTTTGAAAGTTCTCGCAGGTGGTTTAGGTTATTAACTAATTTTGTGAGATACTAGCAGCACATGCATCCGGATTTAGAATGGAGACATGAGAGCAGGGGAAAAGATAAAAGAGAAGATGATGAGAACAGAGATTTTAAAAGTTAAAAACAACATTAGAAAAACTTTTCAGATAATATCAAGAGATTTTAAATTATTGGAAGGGCAGTGGAATATTGATGACTTCATACTTTATAGTTTATGGGAGCAAAAATGGAGTTCACCCAAATTTAAAACTTTGCATAATGCAAGGTGAGTGTATAATTCGTGTAAAAAATTCTGTCATATATCTGAGCGACCTTCACCACTGCCAGCCAACCTGAAAAAATGGGGTAAAGAAGAAAGAAAGATAGAGAGCATCATCACTTGTATCCCGGAACAGGTGTCAAACACTACCAAATCAATAATCATCATTTGACAGTACACAGGAAAAAGAAAATGAGAAACTGGGCCAGAAACGAATCGTTAATCCACTTCTATTTCAAAGGCTAAAGGAAACGAAAACGACATTATTTTCATTGAATCTTCATACAAGTTTTGGTTGAGTTTGCTCAAAATCAAAAACGTCAAACATGAGGCGCCTCACGTCTGGTTTCCCATATATAGTGTATGAAAGCCCGTGAAGGGAATGGTTAACAGCAGTTGTCGAAGGGTTTCTTAGTCTTCTATTGTGCTCGTATGCATCTGCAACCTTGTCAGCATAGATGATATATTTATGGAGATGCTTCTCTCTCAAGTACCTTCCACAGAACTTGTTCATGAGAACACGGCGGTGCTTCTCCTGTAGCCACTTTCCAGGAGCATCCAGATGCTTCATCAGTAATCTCTCGGCCATGACAATATCCTACAGGAAAGAAATGAAAACAGAGATTTCTCAAAATGATTTTACTAAAGCATATTTTGCTTGTATCTCAAACAGAGATTTCTCCTTTTCTTGAACTTCTTATTCCATGTTGTAGATTTTAAAGCTCATAGCAAAAACACAGTCGCATTCATAGAAACATAACATTTCATTTTACAAAGACAGGCAAAAAACAAGTTGAATTTGTTTGAGGAAAAACATACAAGGCATTACCTGGATCTTTTGGCCGACATATTCTAATCGCTCATAGCAAAATCGAGGGTGCTCAAATTTGTAGTTTGATGGGTGCAAGAAACAGAGCTGCAAAGAAGTGTCAGATGGTCAGGAAACAACAACCCAGAAAATTTTCTTATATAACAAAAAAAGAGAACAGAAAGCATATCTTCTGAATAAGGGATGTTTGAGAATTATGTATTTATTTGTATTTGTTGCCACACTTATAAAATGATGCCAGAAGGTAACTTCAGTTCATCTATATGCTTGCTATTTGTATGCTGGGAATAATTTATTACAACACCATATTGAAGGCAGATGGATCCTCACAAGTGAAATAGACGAGAGGGCTAGCCATATACAGTGGACATGTTGAATTGCTTTGATAAGTGGAAATATACAAGAATACACAGATGCATGTATCACATAAACATAAATTTTTATACATTAACATGCTTTTGTGATCGTCTGCACATATAAACTAGCATAGAGTAAAGAATACCTGTAACCCAAGTCCAAGTTCGATATTCCTAGCTTTAGTTATGTCTGGAATTCTGTCTCTCATTGTTAGGGGATAGCCCAATGTACGCATAACATGGGGTCTGCTTTCATAATCCCATATATTTCCTCGGAATCGGTGCATGCCTGGTGGGACACAAGCCCTGAAAAGCCTAGGGTGTGCAAAGAGAGCATCTTCAGGAGGCTGCAAAGGTAATGAACATCAATAAAGGGATTCCATCCAACATCGATGAAATGCAATCAGCTCTTGTTTTGTTAAGAGAAAAACAGATGAAGAATAAAATTAAAATAGAAGATTTGAACTTGCAACCACATGCTTATTTTCACTTTATAAACAGTGGGTAAAGTCACTCATGCATGATCCTTTTTCTGACCTCTTTCTGATCCCAAAACAGCTTGTATGTAAATCTAGAATGTTGTCTGATGTAATTGTTATACTCCATGGTTCAGTAAAGCACATGCAAGATGCCAAGAATGCTGCATTGACATGATATCAAGAACATGAAGATGACAACTGACGGTTATTATTCCATATAGCCATTTTTCAATCAGAACCCTGATGATTATACTTGTTCTCAATTTTCCTTTTTCCTTTTAAAGATGGTAAAATTATCATAACTTAAAAAAAGGCTTAAACATCACGAGAGCTTGCCTTATAAGCAGCAACATCTTGCCAACTGAGCTGCTTGCCTTCAAATTCAACAGAAACATAATCTACATCTTCAAATTGCCTCCTTAATTTTGGCTGGCAATCCTCTGCTTCTGGGTCCATCTCAAATACTTCAAAAAGAACACGATATACTTCTGGCATGCCAAAACACAAGTATATTGCCCCAAACAGAGCCCAGAACACAGACCTGCCCAGTGCCCATAGCAGCAGAATGTTAGAAACCATATATTTGCATATACCTATTTTATATAAATTCACATGTCAAGAACGGCAAAGCTAACAGTTTAAAATTGACAGGAAGGTGAGGTTTACCAACAAATCAAGCATGGAGATGCTGCTAAAGATAATCATTGTTATATAAAGGAACACGTAGATTTAAGCTGTGGAGAAGCTGTTACAGAAATAAAAAGTCACTGAACACAAGCTAATGTTTTTCTTTTTTCTTTTTTTTGAACAGTAAACTATCTAGAGATTTGGAAAAGATGAGATAAATATCCAGCCAACTGTACCGCTGACACTTATCTTACCAAAAGTTTCATTTACTTGCTGGGGGGTATAAACTTTCAATCTGTTAACATGTGAATACCAACTTACCAAGAGTATTTTCAAAATAAAATTGTCAACTTCAAAATACCATCTTTATCATCTTCTTTCTGGGAAGCATCAAAATGAAATGATTAGCATATTGAAGCAACAACCAAAGGCTTCATCCAAAGCTTTCAGCAACGTTGTTTTAAATTTTGGTTATTATCATGGTCACAAAGTCATGGTTATGGTCGACACTTTCTAGAAAATTGTTTCTAATTCAAAAAGTTTTCAACAATTTTAGAAAGAATAGTAGAAACAAGTCTGGCGATAAATAAAGCTCATAATTTACACCACTCTAAGAGTAGGAGAAAAATAAATTCTATGTATGCAGCATAAAGAAGGTAATTGTAACAATTTTTTGCAAAATAAATAAAAAAAAAACTAAAATAGTTGAGGTTTGTACTAAAATCTTCAAATCAAGAATAAGTGCTTGATTTTTAAAGCAAAATTAGGGGGGTTGTTTGGTATCTTTTTCATTTTTATTTTAAATATTAGAAAGACACGTTAGTTGTCAAAAAATTTCAAAACCAAGCAAAGTTGTTTTCAAAACATTTTCAATTTTTTTGTGCTTGATTTTTAAAAATTCTTCAAAGTGGTTGTTGGTTTTGCTTTTTTTCGACACACACACATATATATAAAGTTTATTGTTTCTGTTTCCAAAAATATGAAAACAAAAACAGTTAAAAGGTAGAAGTGCAAGAGAGGTGGCTCCTGTACTAAGCCTTCTAAAGCATAATGGTCTATTGATAATGGTTTTAAATAAAGGTTGTTCAGGGCATTACTCATGAATCTCCTAAGCCCGTTCCATAACAGGTTTTTGTTGTATGACTAATGGTTGATTTTTAAACCTTGTTCAGCTAGCACATAACTTGGAAAAGATTTGCATGCTTTGATATTTGATCTCCATGAAACTCCAATGTCAATTGACCTGTCTTGGTTCCCATCCTCTAGAGTTTGGAGAAAAGTTTGAGAACAGATACAACCTAGCAGATAAAATTCAACTTGCCTGCTTGAGCAAGTCTGCTCTCTGGCCCTCAACAAAAGGGAGAAATGATTCCCTTTTGATTCACTATCACACAGCATCCTAGTTCTCTAACAAATAAACATCAGCAATTGCATTATATTAGTCGCATACTATAAATCATAAAGCTGGTACCCATTTCACACTATATCAAGGAATCACCAACACAAATCCGTCTCCCATCAGATTTTTCTGAAAACATAATCTACCTCTCTTTCCTAAAGCCAGACAATGCCACCCTCCATATATGGAAAAATGGTACACAATTGTATGAGTATTCATGCACCCACTTGTATAAATGATCCATAGCCCTTAGATGCAGTTGGGCAATAGCCACAATCTCTTCAAGGATTTCATATAATGTATGCTAAGGCATGTCAACAACTAAAAACCAAAACATTGGCGCCATGTTTCAGATATGGAATCCATTCATTTGAACCTACCACATCGTATACTTCACATTAACAGCCAATCCGAAAGTTTTCACATAATCTAGAACTATCAAAAATCATTTTAGAAGCATATTGCATAACAAATCCACAACATAAATCCTAAAAATTCATGTTTTTTTTTTTGTTTTTTTGGATTCGAGGAAACCCCACCCCCGGAAAGCACACTTTATGGGTCCAAGTGAGTGAGTAAAACCCCGGCTATCCCAGACTCTTACAAGAGGTGCACGGACTCATCTTATTCATATTAATGCCACAGCTTCAAATTAAACTTTGAAATTCAATGAAATGAAGAGTTTATTCAAAAATCTAAAAAAAAAAACAGAAGCAAACTTACTTAACTGGCGGTTCTCGCTCCTTCCTCTGCAATTTATCCATATTATCATAAGGAAAAATCAAGTTGTGCAAACTGGCAGCTTTAATCCATTTGGGCAAATTCCTCTTCCCAATCAACCCAAAAACTCTTTCCCTCAAAGGAGCAGGAGACTCCCTAGGATATCTCTGCAAGAAATACTCAGCGAAAGCCAATTCCAAAACATACTGCCCCAAGAAGCACAACCTTGAATGCCCTGATCTCACATGCCTGGCATTAGTCCGTTCGCAACTCGGATGCTGAAATGCCAAATACAACAAAGTATCAAATTGTTTAGCAGGATTATCATCCCCAAATCTATCACTTGGCTCTAAAGGGTACCCCAAAGCTTGTTTGGCTTCTAACAAATACTCATCAATCCAAGTTTGATCAGCATTGTTCAGCCTTGAAGAAGGCAAACAAGAACTCAATAATGGAAATTGTTTGAGGGATAGTTGAGGGCTATTCAAAAACCTCTGTGCGAGTCTTTTATCATCGAGTGGGGGTTTAAGTATGAATCTTTTGGGGGGTATTCTTTTCTTTGGGGATGTGGTTTTCTTGCGTTCTGCTAGTTCTTTAAGAAGTCTTTGAGGGCTGTTTTTAGGGAGTTCTTGTGGGTCTACAGCGACTGCAAAAACACCAAGATTTTGTAGGGTTTTGTGGTGGGGTTTAAGGTATCTGATTTGAAGGGGGAAAGGAGCACAAGAAGATGAGAAGGAGATGTCAGATATTTTTGGTAATTGAGAGAAAGAAGAGGAGAGTTCCATTACTGGTCTGAAAGTGTTAAAAGAAATGTGAAATACTTCAAATTTATTTAGGACAGAAAATGGTGGGTTTTGGTTTTTGGCTAGGAAGATGGATAAGGTGTAGTGGTGACTAGCAAGAAAAGCTAGCAAGGTGGTGGTGGTGACGACTTGAGATTTTAACAAGACCATATCATATGTCATTGAATGTCAAAACGGTCTGTCGTTGGTTTTGTGAGGATGCCCTAAACGACCTGCCTTTTCAGATGTCGTTCTTCTTAGTTCTTACTATTAAACTTGATGCAAAATTCATTTGGCAGAAGAGAAGAGTAAGTTTTCAAAAATATTTTTTTAACGCTGAAAAATACAATGTAAATTTAGATTTTAAAATTATAAATAATTTTTTAATCATTTATATATTGAAAATTAAAGAAAAATAGTAAATAATAGTATAATACAATTAAAATAAAAATAAAATATACAATATAAAAATTTAAATATCTTAAAATATATAGTTCAAATAAAAACTTATACATGATTTAAATAAATTAAAAACACAATACAATATAATTATGTCTATAGGATTTTAGTAATTAAAAATAAATCAACCTAAAATAAATAATTTGCTTATGTTTTATTGCTTATATTTTCTCGTTATTCTTAAAATATTCATCTAGATAATTATCATTTAAAAAATTATTGGTGTTAATATCAATACCAACATCAATATTATTAACATTAATTATACTACTAATTTCTACACTAGCTTATATCAACCCAACTCCCATTAAATTATTAATATTTTATTTAATACTTGTCAAGAAATTCATAGAGTTCAAATTCATGTCAAGCTTTGTGTATATCAGTATAACTCACACTATAGTATTGTTTTTTAGGGGAGATAAAACTTAAATAAAACAGGATCTTGAATCTTTTTAATTATATTAGTAAGAAATAAATTAAAAATTCGCTTTACTTAGGGTTTGTGCTTCTTATCTTACACAGAAAGAAACTATATAATTAAAAACAACAAGAAAGATGTGGAGAAAAGAGAGAGCCAATTTATCAATAATAAATAAATAAATTGAAAGAAAATTAAAAGCAAAATAGGAGTCCAGATAAAAACAAGGAGAAGAATTGAAAAAGACCTATAGTGTATTTCTAGATCAATTGGTCAGCTGATCTGTAAATACAAAAGATGAAATAAAAATTGTGATGTCACATGAAGAAAAGTAAAGAGATAAATAGCAAGACACGAGTCACTTCGAAAGAAAAAAAAAAAATGAATCATGCAAGAAGCCTCTCCCTAGGTTGATTTAAAAAAAAATTTAAATACAAAAAAATACTTAGATATTGTTAATGTGTTTTAGTGAAAAAAATTTTAAAATATGTGAGGATTGATCCGATGTAATTTGGTTGAATTTGCGGATTTAAAAGTAACCTATATAACTCGTAAAAACATAGTTTGACTAAAAATAATTTTAAGATGACATCTTTTTTTAATATTAAGATAATAATATATTGAATTGACTTGGGTTAGTCCAGATTAACATGTTAAATTCTTAATTTAGGTTATGAGATTATGATAAACTTATAGAAAAAAAATCAAAATAAATTATGAAGCCTAATTTCCAATCAACTCAATATTGAAGGATAAAAATAAAAATAAATTAAAAAAGACTAAAAAAAGTGATTCAAGTTAACTTGTCAAACCCGCGATCTAGGTAATAAGATCGAGATAATCTCATGGAAAGTAAATGAAAACAAATTATGAATTTCAATCCCTAATCAGCTCAATGTTGAAGGATGATATTAATAAATAACCTAATTCAATCCGTCAAACTTATGACCCGGGTTATCAAACCGATATAACCTCAAAATAAAAAAATAACATGATTTAACCAAGGTTAACCAGCTAAATTCACGACTTTGATCATAGAACTGAGATAACTCCATATAGAGCAAATCAAAACAAAATATAAAACTCAATTTCCAATCGTCTTTGTCAGATCCAAAGTTGAATAATGAAATTTATAAAAATTCTAATTAAGAAAGTGACACAAAAAATGAGTCAAGTCAACTTGGGTTAACCTGTTAAGCACTATTACTAAGTTATGAGACTGAGATAACCTAATAAAAAATAAACTGAAACAAATCATGAATCTTAATTCTCAATCAAACATTACATTAAATGATGAGATTGGGGAAAAAGCCAATTAAAAAAAAATAAAAATAATTAAGTGAATTTAGTTAACCTACCAAACATGCGACCTAGGTCATGAGACGAGAACAACCCAATAAAAAAAATTCAATATTGAAGGACTCGTGACCCGGGTCATGAGACCGAGATAACATCTTTAAAAAGAAAATAAAAAAAACAACATGATTTAACCGAGGTTAAAATACCAAAACTTGCGACCTTAATCATGTAGCTATGATATCCCTATAAAAATAAATAAAAAAATTATAAAGCTTAAAACACCTCTAAAAAAACATCATTTACTGTAGTACCAATTATGCACAGGTATACTGAAAACTGTTATACTCTTTATTCTCATAAAAAATGTAAGATTTATACATTATTTTTATAACAGGTTCAATATTTTAGTGAGAAGAAAGAATGGTTTCCTGCAATTATTTATCTAAAGAACCTAATTTTAAATTACCAATAAAATTAGGGGCAATTAAAATGTATTTGGAAACGCGGTATAAATCACGTTTTCAAAAAATTCAAATATTATTTTTTGTTAAAATTTAATATGGTTTGTACGTTTTAGATTGTTTTGATGTGCTGATATCAAAAATAATTTTTAAAAAATAAAAAAACATCATTGACATGTATTTCGGCACAAAAAATTATTTGAAAAGCAACCACTACCACACTGCCTACCACATTCTTACAATATATATATATATATATATATATATATATATATATATATATATATATATATATTTTGTAAGGTCTGTAGTTTAAGCATTTTACATTTTAAGTAATTTTTTTTTAAATAACAAAAGCTAATATTGATCTCATATATAATAAATATAACACAAATAACAACTATCATGTCAATTTATTTTTTATAATCTCTTCCATTTCCTTCACATGTAGGGTTCTGTAACTAATAAAAATTAATCTGGGTTTTTTTTTTCAACAAAACCACTTTTAAATTGTACAAATCACAAAACTCTTAATCTCAAAATCTTTTTTCACTTGAGATGGGTTTTCATTTTTAAACTAAAAAATAGTTGTTTTGAAAATTTAGGATCTCATATTTTCACACGTTATATGCAGGTCAACTGATGAACCAGAAGCTGAGAATGCACCTTATGATTTTGATTGTGCAGGTCTAAAGCTACTTTGCCTTTTGAGTTTCTCGATCACTAGCTGAAATCTGCTGGTGTTCTTTCATGGTGCTGGTTCCTAAATAGACTTCTTTTCTTCTTTTTTGTTAAGGAATTGAAATTAGGAATCCATTTCAGAGATTGCCGTCACTCTAGGCAAGTGTTGTGCTGGGAAACAAGTTCTTCCCCGTAAGGTCATTCCGACCGAATTTGAGTCCAGTAATGGATGCCCTCTCATCCATTGTAGACCAGGAAAAAAAAAAAAAGGACTCCAGTTTTTCTTCTCTCCTCTTATCCTACCCCAACAACGATGGAAACTGAGATAATGCCGAAGTCTTTTTGGCTAGCTTCCTTGCCATTAAAATCTCATATCATTTAAAATGGAATTCCTTGAGCAACACTAAATTCAATCTTGCTCCTTGTAGTATCATTTTAGTTTCTTTGCCATTTCAAATTCTTCTGAGCGCGATTCTTATAATTAATTGGCTGGTTTTTACTCGTACTAGTTTCTAACTCTTTCTTCTTCTTTTGACAAGAGACATGCGAATTCTAAATTGGGATGAAAGGAAAATGACATTGAAAAATTGTCTCAAGAAATGCTTGAAAGGGATTCGTGTTATGATAGCATTATTTTAATTATGGATGTAAGGAAAAAATGAATACAAGGGAATTACATAAGGCATTATTGTAATTATAAATTATGATGACAATATAGGTGTAATAGATAACTTGATTTCCTTCTATATAGAAATCTATTCTTTCTATGACAAAGATTTCTTCTACACTCCAGTTCTTAAGGTAAAACTGATGATGCCAAAAAATTGGTGGATGGGATGAGGGAGGATGGGTTGTTTGGAATATTCATTAGGTGTCTGCTTTGGGATGTGCTGATGGCAAAGATCGTGGGTTGTTTTGGGAGCGAGGAAGAGGGCTGCGATTCTAGGTAGATTTTGGGTTTGAAGGAGGTTGAAATTTATGGTGATTTCTTGGTTTCTGTGATTTCGGCTCTGTTTTATTTTGTTCGTCTGACCCCTGCGTTCACTACAAGTCCTTGGTTCCTTTCCTCTTTAGTTGTAGTATATTTTATCGGTCTCTTTAGATCTCAAGAAAGATTGCAGGCTATGGTTTGTGTGTGTGCACGAGGAAGAGATAAAGATGTTCTTTGCATGTGAGTAGCTGCAATTGCTAAATGTCTCGTTATTTTACCAGTTAGAAAATATATTAATCAATATCAAAAGGCGGAGAGAGCAGTGTTAACCCAGCCAGTTTAATGTTAAAATGCTTCTTTTAAAGGTGCATATAACCTGTTTGTTAAAATACTTGTTTGAAGCATCATAATATGTAACTATTATTTTGAGGATTTTAACTGTTATTTAGTTATTAAAATAAATATAATAAAAAACATGCAAATAATTATATATTTTTTTATTAATTTTTTTTAGAATGTTAAATGTTAACGTTGATATATATATATATATATATATATATATATATATATATATATATATATATATCTAGTTTTATTTAGGAATTTAACCGTTGATTGTGTTTGTCCTGGTTAAAGAAACTCCTCCGTTTTACAAAAACCAGCACTACAATTTAGTAAGTCTACTTGTTACAGAAATTCTCCTCATATATGTTCATGATTCAAGGAATCAAATTCTGCATATCAACTCTTGTATTCTCATATTAGGCTTGTTATGTTGCAATCACACTGTTACTTTAGATATTTGGTAAACATGCGGTTGTTAAGAGTTTCATCTAACAGCTTGTTTTCAAGGAAAAAAAATAGGGGACTTGTTTTGGGCAGTGAATATACCATGTAGCTAATTAATTGATTATATATAGTACTGATTTTATTTATATAAAATATATTTATTATTAATTAAATTTTTTTTTATCTTTAATAATTAATTATATTTGATTAATAGATATAATGTTTGATTAATGAATCTATAGTATAGATAAAGTCCATGGAACAAATATACTTTGTATTGAAAATTATAAAATTGTTATAATTACGACATTTTTATTACATCAAAGCATTGTTACTCAATGTTCTATTAAGAGTGAATATTAATTAGAGTTATTAAGACCGATGCATATCATGTTCTTTCTTTTATAAAACAAAATAGTTGCTCTTATGAACTGGGATATGAAATAATTGAAACTAATATTACTTTGTTACTCAATGTTCTATTAAGAGTGAATATTAATTAGAGTTATTAAGACCGATGCATATCATGTTCTTTCTTTTATGAAACAAAGTAGTTGCTCTCATGAACTGGGATATGAAATAATTGAAACTAATATGCATGTGTTTGTCAGATAACATGTATGTTGAACTGATTTGAAAGAAAATTTCACATGGAGAGATCACCTATGTTTATAGAAAAACTCAGGTGATAGTTGTGTAAGTGATCCTTAAACTTGAGGTCACTAAGTTATCTTATATAAGGAATGATATACTTTAATCCTAATTACACATTGTCTTAATTAAGGGTAACAAACGAGTAGATATTGAGTAAACCATAAACTATATGATGATATTTGAGAAGAGAAGATTCATCATCTTAGGTGAATTAAAGAAAATATTCTATATGTTCTCAAATAGTATTGATTGTGAACTCATTAGCCAAGGTGGAATAAGATTTGAAAAAAATTTCAAATCTTATTCTAATAATCAATGACTATAGTGTTGAGAACAAAAAATAATTTAACAAAGCAGATATATTCCATGCTATAATATGTAAATCAAAACATTCTTAAAGAAGGAATAATAATTACACTAAGAAACTAATCACTGAAAGGTTAAGTCAAACCACATATGACTTTTCTAATATTTCAGGGATCATGACAAGTTGCTAGACATTGTACTTGATCTTCAAATATAAATCAATCAATTATTGAATTGATAATAAATAAAATTATTTAATTTATTTAATCCTACTTTATTTAGGATTTGAATTTATAATTAGACCAATTTATTAGGAACCTAATGGGTCATACACACAAAAACTATTAGTCAGAAATTAAAATGGAATGATTAATCATGTGTGACTTGATTATAAATGAATTTTAGAAATTCTGGACTAAAATGTAATTAATATTAAGGATTACAGTTCTAGACTTAAAAGAAAATCAAGTAAGGATTTGATTGAATAAGTTTATAAAATTATCATAAAATAATATATGTGATATTATTTAAGGGGTAAATTGATATTTTTTTATTTTTAGCATTTTTAGGTTTTCTTATAAATAGAATGTTATGCCTTTTATTTTATGCACATGAAAATACAACAATACAATACAAAAACACCAATATACAAAAGAAAATAGTTAGCACTCAAACGTATAATAATTTCTCTCTCCTAAAAAGAAGTTAAGAGATTTCTCACTGATAATTGGTGTCATAATCCAATTCTGGGTTATTTTTTAAAATTCACTTTTTTCAAAATAAAAATAAATAAAATAAAATAAAGGCTAGCGACGTGAAGAAAGCAAATTAAAGGAAGTTCAATGCCTAATTGTACCCCATTATGCCCGAAAATAGAGAAACAATGCAAATTCAAGGTCAAATTAAATGCTTATTGGATATATTTGCATAAAAACTTAAATCTAAGGACATAATTAAATTTTTATTAAGCCAATTTGATTTAATCATGGACCAAATTAAAGTTTAATTATATTTAAGAATTAATTTAGGTCCAATTGAAGGATTTAATTAAGTGCAAAGACTTAATTACACTTTAAATGGGTCAAATTAATTTTATTTTGGGCTTAATTGAGAAGATTTGAATTTTAAAAGACCAAATTTAATTTTTACCAAGTTAATTAATTGAATTTAGGGGTAAAATCACAAGAAGATTGTAGTTTTGAGGTCATTTAGAGGTCAAATTAAAGATTTTCGCAGCCATTAACTAGTTTATAAAAAGGCATCGAATTTTAGAAGCTTAATTGGTTGAAACCAGGGCTTAATTGAAATTGAAAGCTAAAAAAAAATAAACATATAATTTAAGCATTTTTTATATAAATTCTAAACGATTCGAAATCTATCTGATGAGAATACAGGGACTTCTGAAAAAGGTGCTTAAAGTAGCCATCACCATGTTCAATTTTTTTGTTTGTAGCCAATTGTACGCATCAAACATTCAAAACGGACTTCTGCTGCTGATTTGATCTCCATTTGTGTCGGCCATGGCTGACAGGCGGCATTCGTCGAAATCTGAGTATTTGCTTTGGAAAGACATGACAGTTACCAAGCACATTCATACAGATGTTTTTCACTAAACCTGGCCGGGCCTACACCGTTGAAATTTAGTAAAACGGACTTAGATCAACGGTCATGAGTGAGCAGATGAAGGGACTGCCTCGTATTTGGACTCCAGAGGCTCTCATGCTGTCTGGATCCCAACTCGGCAGGAATCTAAAACCAAGGGCAGTTAGGCAAATTACGGTTTGATGGTGGACCTTATGGACATTTGGTTGATTGATAGAAATGTAGATGACGTGTAGTTTCCCGGGTTGGTTTACACTATTATTTAGCAAGAATATAGCAATTCATTGAGTCCTCGCAAATCATGTGCTGTCTTCAGAAATTATTCGAATTTGAGAGTCTTTTCGCAATTCACGTTCCTTTTTTTTTAGAATTTTGTGCATAAAACAGCAACAACAATACTTGTGTATTGTTGCAGGAAACTATTGGGAAATGTCTTTAAACCCAGCCTCTATGGTTATCCTTTAAATTAAACTAAGCCAAGTGGATATTTACTTCATGCTATCTGGTTTACTTGACAAATTTAAACACAAGCTAGAAGATTGGTAAAAACATGGCTTTACTCGGAAGAAATTTCAAAATAATATTATTTTTTAAATATTAAAAAAACAATATATTGATTCGATTAGAGTCAATCCTTCAAATCTGTGATCTAGATCATGCATCAAATTAAGTTTAATAAGTTTATTTTTCTTAAAATATTTTTTTTTCTAATTATATAATAATAAAATTCAGTGATCGCAAAAAAGAAACCAAATAAAATAAAATAAAATTTTGATTATGATGGTTTGTACCATAAGAATGGTTGTTTGTGAACAAAGTAAAAAGTAAATGATATTTGATAAAATACTATCTTAAAAACATGTATATATTATATATTTTAAATTACTTAATTTTTAGAAAATTAAACTTTACAAAATAAAATAAAATAAAATACCAGACATAAGAGCCTAGATGGTATAACATGATGTAGCCTTTAAAAATAAGGCAAGGCGTATCGGTCTGTCAGCCTAGACCTGTGTGCTGGGGTTATTATTTTTTTTCTATTCAAATTTCAAAATGAGTTGATAATATATTGTCTATCTTTTCTGTTTTATGAAAAAAAGTAGGAGGCGACACATCATTTAGAGCCTAGAATTTAGTTACTATAAAGTCAAATGAGAAATTAAAGGTGTTATTTTTTATTAAAAAAATAATTTTTAATCAATTTTCACCTAATTAACATATCTATAACCTCTCAAAACCAATCTATCAATCTAAAAAATTATCCAAAATTACTATAATTTTTTTAATTATATTTTATTCTTTCAATTACAGTTGTTTAGGTATTTGGTTGTAGCAGTCCACAATAACTATAAATGTTTTTCAAATTTCTTTCTCAAACTTTTTTTCTTTCAATTAAAGCTTTTTTTGACCAATTTGTTAAAATTGATCCAAAATAGATAAAATTCAACAAAAAAAGATGAAAATATAAAATAAAGAGAAATCACAACCAATCTCAAAATTGCATAAAAAAGTTGTCTTGTTCACCTAATTTCCTTTCTCTTCCTCTATAGTCCTTTTATTTTTTTTTGTAATTTTAATTTTGATCCAAAAAATTATTTTATTCAATTTCTCATCCATGTGTTTGAGAGAGGAGAGAGAAACTCACTGAAAAATAATGAAGAAGAGATAAATTTATTGCTTGGTCATATTTCAAAACATGAAAAAGAACATTCTTAGTATCAATGAGTTCTATTTAGTAAGGAAAATTCCATTTAGGTAGTTTTAGACCTTGATCTTTTTTGAAAAAGTAAATCGGGATTCGAGAAGTTATTTTTAGATTTGTGTTGATTTTTCATTTTTTTAAATCATTTTCGTGCTAATCTAATGTCACAAATGGGTTTATTTAGGTATTTAGAGTGTTTCTTAAGTGTTTTCAAGTTCTAAAATATTAAAAATAAGTTTTTTTTAAATGTCGGATTTTTCAGCTAATTAAACTAGTTGAAGATGAACTAGAGTGAATGTGTTGGTTGCCTCTATACACAAGCATTGTATGTTTTTTTTTTAAAAAAAATTAGGCAGATCAGACATTGTATGCCAAATTTAAAAAATAAATAAAAAAAAAAACCAAGGTTGAGAGGCCCATACATCTGGGCTTTTTTTGAAGGCCCAATCAAGCTAGGCCACCTAAGCCTACTTGCTTTTTTTTTTGTTCTTTGTTCTTTGATTTTTTTATTGTTTTTTTTAATTTTAATTTTTAATATTTAATTGATTTTGAATTGGTATTTATATTTTGTTTCAATTTTTTTTTATAGGTTTGTCGTGATCTCAAACAAAATTCTTAGTATTTGATCGGTGCTCAATTTTGCAAATGTATGTTTTTGTTATTGTATAATTAAATAAAAAATAGTTATAAAAAAAAATTATTAAACCAAGTGGAGTCCATGACCCGGACACGAGTTTGAGGATTTAACTTGCATTGATTAAAAATTAAACTTCATAATTTATTTTGATTTGCTTTCTATGGGGTTGTTGCAGTTTCAAACAAACATCATAACATTAAGTTAGTACTCGATTTTGCAAGTATCTATTTTTGTTATCACATAATTAAATTATATATATATATATATATATATATTAAATCTAGTTGAGTTCATGACTTGAGTTGTGGGTTTGACGAGTAAAGTTACAAAACTCAAATCCATCTAATATGTTATTATTTCAATATTAAAAAAAAAAAGATGTCATCTTGAAATTTTTTAAAAGCTAAACTAAATTTTTACTAATCATATAAGTTGTTTATAAACTTGTCAAATTAATTATATCATATCAAGTCAACTCTTACATATTTTAATTTGAAACCGGAGCTTTGTTTCTGCTAAAGTGGTTCAAGGTTAAGTAATAAAAGCAACCATTGCCATGTTGTTAAGCAAATGCAATTCTATTTGAACTTAGACTTCCGTTTCTTCACAAGGGAGGTAGTGCCTCTTGAAGGCACAACTGTATCGATAGGGTGAGTGAGACTGAAATAGTAACAAAGAACAAGAATGGATTCGTATTTCTGTATTTGTTTCTGTCCTATGAACGATCAACATTATGAACTGGTCCGTGATGTGAAGAGACGTTCGTGAGAGTAGCTGTGTAATAATTGATGTCCCAGCAGCAAGATTTCTCATTTAATTTGAGGAGCAATATCATGAAGTAGCCTGTTTGTGACAATACAAGGCCACCCCCATGAGACCCCAGCTCTCAGAGTGTGTGTGTGTGTGTAATCCAGGTAGCATGTGAACATAGCCCATTTTGCCATGCATTCTCCCCAGAATCACCATTTTCCATGGCAAAAACAACAGGATCTAGCTAAATGCATGTGTGTGCACATTTCCCGCCTGGGGAAGGAGTGAGGTGGGCTTTTGGAGCTTTCGAGTCCTTTAATAATTTATATTAGTTGATATTTAAGAGTAAGATTATAGTTATTTTTTAAAGTATTATTTTTTGAAAATATATTTAAATAATATTTTTTTTTATAATTTGTTTTTGATATTAAAATGATTTAAAAATACTAAAAAAAATTATGTTAAAACAAAATGATACTAGGAGAAAATGAGAGATGGGTGCTTATGTATGTGGATAAGAACAATTCCCAAATGGAAACTCTCACCTAAAATGCACACATCTCATCCTTTCGACTGAAATGCTTAGCCTAGCTACACCACAAAATATAATCTACATCCTCTTACTTCAATTGTCCCTCCTTGCATCTGATAATACCCGAAATGCCATTCTGTACATTTCTATCCCTCAGAACAAGTCTCATCCCTGTTAAACAGTAAGCCTGATATGGGAAATTCATTTGAGAGCTTGAGCTTCTGCCCCATTATTGGTCATTTCAGCTTCTTATAGGAAGTTTGAAAAAAGGGTCACAAGGAAACAAAAAAAGCACTGGAGAGTGGAGATAGACATGCACATGAAGGGGGTGGTCTTGCCTAACCACAACCTTTGAAGAGTGACTGAAACTAAGGTTCTCTTTACTTTCGTTTCATCATTCGTTGCCTGATGGAGACACGATCATGATCATTATATCTCTGTCGAGGTGGAACTTGATCAGGAAGAAACTGCACCCACTAGTACTACTAGCATGTCCTCTAAAAAGAAGGAGCTTCTGTCCACTGCCATGAAGAGAACCAGTGAATGGTTTGATTCTTTACCCTTTTGTTTTTTCTATGTTTTCATCGAAGGTTTACTTATAAACTGTTTCAGCTTCTCGTTTCTTTCCTTTTCCTATTATTGTGTACTGGACATGACAAACACCATAAACCTTCACAGGATTTTTTCCCAGGAAATCCCCAGTGATGTCACGGTTCATGCTGGAGGAGCTTCTTTTTCATTGCACAAGGTAGGATTCTCATTTCAAAGTATGATCATTAGAGATTGAAGAACGATTAATAATTCCAGTCTAGTAATCTGTCTCCTACCTGTGTTACATTATAACTTAGATTTTGTTGTTTGTATCAATAAATCAAACCAATATCAAGAGAAAATGACTAGGTAGCAGTCATCTAATATTCGATTGTGATATTCGTACTTGTTTAAATTCACATGTTTTTTTTCTCCTTGTTTTACTGCAGTTTCCGTTAGTCTCGAAGTGCGGATACATTAGGAAAATGGTGTCAGAATCTAGTGATGCTGATCTTTCTGAGATAAAAATCCCTAATGTCCCTGGCGGGGCAGAAGCATTTGAGCTAGCGGCAAAGTTCTGTTATGGAATTAATTTTGAAATTAGTACAGAAAACATTGCCATGCTTCGATGTGTGGCAGAGTATCTAGAGATGACTGAGGACTATGCAGTTGGAAATTTAGTGTCAAGGACTGATGCGTATTTGAATGAAGTGGCACTAAAGAGCCTAGCAGGAGCAGTTTCAGTTTTACATCTCTCAGAAAACCTCCTCCCAATGGCAGAGAAAGTGAAATTGGTAAGCCGATGCTTAGATGCAATAGCACTTGCAGCCTGCAAAGAAAGCCAATTTTCAATGTCTGGAAGGTCCGATAGTGGCAATGAGGTTGTGATTTCTTCCATTGTGTCTCAGCCAAAGCCCATTGTTGATTGGTGGGCTGAAGGTTTAACTGTTCTTAGAATTGATATTTTCCAAAGGGTTTTGATTGCAATGATGGCAAGAGGGTTTAAACAGTACGCTCTTGGTCCTGTACTAATGCTCTATGCGCAGAAATCTCTACGAGGTTTGGTGAGATCCCAACCTGAAAAGTTGATTTGATTCAATTATGTGGCTTTTGTGTTCACAATATCTGAATCTTCTTTTTCTTGCAGGAAGCATTTGGGAAGGGAAGGAAGAAAATTGAGGCACAGCAAGAGCATGAGAAGAGGGTTGTTCTAGAAACAATAGTGAGTCTTCTACCAAGGGAAAAGAATGTACTGTCAGTTAGTTTCCTCTCTATGTTGCTTCGTGCTGCAATTTATCTTGAGACAACAGTCGCTTGCCGGCTTGATTTGGAGAAGAGGATGGGCTTGCAATTAGTACAGGCTGCCTTGGATGATCTCTTGATTCCTTCATATTCTTTTACAGGGGACACAATGTTTGATGTAGATACTGTTCAGCGGATCATGATCAATTACCTTGAGAATGAAGTTGAAGGAAACCGAATCGGTTACCATGCTGATGATGAATGTGGTGTTACTCTGCTAAGTGATATGGAACGAGTTGCGAAGCTGATGGAGAACTACCTAGCTGAAATAGCGTCCGACCGTAACTTGACAGTTTCAAAATTTATTGGTCTAGCTGAAATTATTCCAGAACAATCAAGGGTAACAGAAGATGGGATGTATAGGGCCATAGATATATACCTCAAGGTGCAGTCCCTTGCATGAAATTCTCTCTATCTGCATTACCTAAAATATACTGCCTCACTTAAAGTTTCAGATAGTATAGTTTGCATTACTAGTTTTGATCATAAGACAATTTGAATTACGCAGTTTCCATATTTATGTCTGGCTGAGCCTTGGCATGCTTGTTACTTCGTTGATGTCCATTCTTATATAAAAAAACCCCCTCTTATCTCTTCATGCTGTCAATTTAACAGAAGTTCTCCTTTTGATCCGTTCTTTAGGCCCATCCTGCTTTAAGTGACATGGAGAGGAAGAAAGTCTGCAGCTTGATGGATTGTCAGAAACTATCTCGGGAGGCCTGTGCTCATGCTGCTCAGAATGATCGGCTTCCAGTTCAAACTGTGGTCCAAGTGCTTTACTATGAGCAACAACGCCTTCGGGATGTCATGAATGGCAATCTCATGGGTGGAGATTCCCCTGCTCTTCCTCCCAAAGTAAATATATTCTCCACCGATATTCGTCCTGTTTCTGATGAGCTCTCCAGCTTACGCAGAGAGAACGAAGATCTGAAAATAGAGCTAGTAAAAATGAAAATGAAAATGAAGGAGATTGAAAGAGCTACTGTCGTATCAACTACAAGCAGTCCATCTGCTGATAAACCTCCTCTGCCTCGAAAATCATTTATTAACTCTGTGTCAAAAAAGCTTGGAAGGATTAATCCTTTCGTGCGAGCTGATGGATTCCCACTCTCCAATACCAAGGCTCGAACTAGACCAAGCAAAGATCGCCGGCATTCAATATCTTGAGTCTTAAAGACATGCGCTTATTTTTTTAGAACTACCAGTACTCTGTGAAGAGTACAGTGTAGGATTTTTTGGCTTTGTTTGTGAGGCCGGGGTGAGAAGGCTACTAGTTGCTGTCTCTTTGTATCTTAAGATCTCCTTCTTTGGTTTGATATTTTTATAAATATTATCTACATTGTGTTTTCAATAAAATATTGATTCAGAGGCTAAAAACAAACCCGGAATTATTAAACTTATTGTTCCTCAGATTGATGTTTCTACACAGCAATGAGTGATCCTCGTTTCTTCGCAAGAAATGAAAATCTGAGTTGCTGCTGCTGAGAGCATAACTCAAGCAGCAATCAGAAATAGTACATTATGACTTGTGTTTTCGTAACTTAGCGCACTATCCGGTTCTAGAACATTTCTAGCAAGCAACAAATGATAACATAAAGCCTAAGTAATAGTCCATTTAGTAGTCTATTGAAAATGAAGTTCGTTTAATCATCTTCCAGTTTCACGTTCTTATAACAGCTGCTTCTGACAAGAATCCCTGCAGGCAGGTCAAGAAATGGAGGACCTGTTAACAGTATAGCGTGGGGCCTGTATCTAAATTATGGATTCTTTTTGGATACAGGTTTTGGAAAAGCAACGATAGCTCATGGGACAGGCTAGCAGTAGTGCATGTTGAGTATGTCTGGGCCACACACACACACAGACACACACACACACACACACATATATATATATATGAAAGGTTTAAACTTTCAAAATCCAGGTATATGGAATGTTCCTGAGGGATCTACAAGAACCCGTGGAGGTAGGAAATTTTTTATCAATTATTGAAATAGGAACCTGGTGTTCATCTGGTGGCAGACAAACACAAATATACTCTTCTAGTTGTATTTAGTGGGGTAAGGTCTCGAGTTCCAGGCGGATTACAAAAACATTGAAGAAAAGTGGAAATTCTGTAAGGAACCTAAAATATTTGACAAAATTAATTCTCCAGGCTGCTTTGTTCTATAAAAGCAAAAGTCTCCTAGATAAAAAAAAATGATGGGAATAAGTAACATGGAAATTCCAGATAAAAATCCAGGGCCTAATTGCTAGATAATATATTTGGACTGGAACAGAAAAGGTCAGTCTTTAGATTATAATTAAATTGTAATGCGTTTTGCAAGGCACAGGGAAAATCATCTTTACACAAGAAACCCATTATGCTAGTAGCTAAGCAGAAAACCAATACAAGCATGGCTGATAGATTTAGTCGGTAAGAATCAGTCTAAAATCTTGTCATGTCGACTTCAAAGATATTTTTTCAAGCGATGTTCAGACGCAAAACTTGACAAAGCCAAGGAGGTTGTTTTAGTCTATCCTGCCCTACTTGTTCTTCAACGCCAATACTGTTTTTACTTCCATTTTGGTACCCCAAGGTAATGTCAGGAACCTGGAAAAGCCCCAATTCGGGGCCACTTAACTCTTCTCTTCTGGTGTTGATCTTTTGATTTGTCAAGGAACTTGTCCTGTTTAAATGACTGGATCCAGTGGAAGTCGAAGAGAGGCTTGGTCCTGAATCTGAAGTTAGTGGTGTTTCACGTTTCCTCCTTCTGTTATAGCTCGAAGGTCCAAGTGTTAGCTGAATCTCACTCTCATCTATTAGCTCTAATACTGTATCTGCATTTGATTCTGCAACATAAAGTTCAGCAGGCCTCTCCAAGTCAAGTTTCGCTATCGACTTCTGCTGCATATCGCGTGCATGATTAGTCTGATTAAAGCTAAAGCCATTTTTTGAGCTCCATAATTCTCCACTCCTCGCACTAGACCTGTTGCTTTCAATGTTTCTCATCATAATTTTTTGGGTTCGATATAGACGATGAAGTTCACATACCTGCAACATCATTCAAAAAATCAGAATCTCTTATAAGGACAGGCAATATAATTAGTTAAAAGACATCCATATTCATGTGGAGAAAAATTAAGCACCTGCTCTTTGAATGTTTCTTCATGTTTTAACATGGCCATTCTCATGTGTTCCTTGTCGTAGGGCTTGAGGAATTTCTCCATGTTTTTTGCTTGTGTTAGGCGTAGCCCAGTTGCCTCCTCGAGAAATTATATATATACCGTTGAATCCACAATGCCTACTTTCCAAGAACTTGCAAGCAGAAATGCGTTTAAAGTCACATTTCCAGTTTGGCGATGTATTCCCTGCTTGAATCTGTAAAAAGAAGATAAAAACGAAACAATTTAAAGCTATGAAGCTCCTTGATTGATGATAGATTGCTTAACAATAACAACAAAGAAGTGGTGTAGGATAGGAGCATTCATTTTTACTTCCAAATAGTAATAAATATAAATGCATTATAATAACATCAGCTACTTATATGATTTGTCTGTTTGCTAGCTTGTGTTTTCTTCCATTCATCCTTCCTGGGCCACAATCATAATTTCCATACACACATCTCCCAATCAAGAACCATAGGGTTACATCACGTTCTATGAAAATATTAAACATTAATTATTTTTTATTACTACTTTTCAATCAAAAGAAGAATATAATGGTTCTAACCTAGAATTAGACCACCATAACATACAGACAATTTAGCTCATCATCATTGCATATATATCTGAATGGAGAATTTCGATCCATATAAATAATTTGAATTGAGCTGAGACCTATGTTTCCAGAATTTGAGTAGATCAAGGAGAGAAGGGTATGCATGCAATGTTTAGATTTATGGGGATGATCGAAGCCCCTCTTTCAACAAGAAATTAGTATACAGCAAGCAATGGATTTAAGTATTATACTTTCATATTAATTGCAATATTAAACCATTTCTCTGTGTTATCCAAGATTAAAACTCAATATACACATCATTAAGCTAACAATCTCTCCCTCCCTCTCTCTCTCTATGTGTGTGTGTGTGTGTGTAATGACTAACGCAGAAGCCATTCTTTGACAATATTAGGACTAGATAGTAACGTATATATCTGTGTATGTGTAGCCTTGTTGCTAGTTAGATAAGGGAAACTGGAGAAGAAAACTTCTCCTAGTTTACGTAGCATAATCAAGAATATGATTGAAACGAAGATTTCAACAACTTATTTGTAAAAAGAAAAGAAAAAAGAACTATATATATATATATATATATGTCGTTTATAGAATTAAGCACCAAAAAGGGTTAAAGATTGATATGATCTTCTGACCTGTGTGTAGAGTTTCCAAGAGGAAGATCAAATCTTATGATCTGAAGAAGGAGAAGGAGAAGGAGAAGGAGCGAAACAGGAAAAAGAGCACTTCCAAGGAAAAGGCTAACAGTACTTCTTTTTCCACCCAAAACCTCTCTCACCTACAGCAGCTGCTTGTTAGATCAGAAAGACGTTCCTTCGCATTATCCTTCACTGTATGCTGCGGGAGATGGGAATAAATCGCAACTTAAGAAGAATTTAAGATTCTCTCCTCCCTTTCTCGCACACGAGAAACCAAAGTGTTTGTTTCATATGGGCTTCGAGGCATGCCAAACAAATCCCAGTGTCTTAGCCAATGTCATTCAAGTTTTGTGATAGAGATGCCCCAGACAAGTCCAGCAGCGCAGCTATATAAAATTGGATATAGTAAATTAACCTCAAATTGTTTTATATATAATTTTATAATATAGTTATTGTTGAGGATCACAAGGCCTTGCAATATCGCTCCGAACAATCAACGAAATAAATAGCTTGCGGCGATGGCTGAGATGAATTACACCACATGCAACCAAGAATTGTTTATCACCATTGACCACCACCAGTAATATATTTACTATTGTCTCAATTATATTATTATTTGTTTCTTGTGATAATATTCTCTAATTAATTAATTTACGCATCAATCCAAATAATGAAGTCTTTTTTTTATCCAATCTTAAATACATGTCTCTACATCGATCTAATGTTTTTTTTTAAAAAAATATTTTTAATAAATTAATTACTCTAGACAATAATTTCAAGATCTAACTAAAACAATAAAACAAATCTGCTTGACTATGGAAAATCCTATTTAAATTATTAAGTGTTTATACTCATGCACGTTATTAGGAGCTAGGAAGAAGTTTAGATGACATCTCATGGCCCGTGACAATATATCTCAACCACACGTTATTAAGGCTCCATTGATAATAAAAGTTATGTTTTTTAAATACATTAAAATAATTTTTTATTTTTTAAAATTTATTTTTGACATCAATATATTAAAATATTAAAAAATTTAATTTCAAAAAAATTAAAATTTTTTAAAATTACAATTCAAACATACTTCCATACACACCCTAAATATATGTTACTTAAAAACAGTAAAAAAAGTTAAAAAATTCTCAAACCAGTACTTCTCACACTTGGATACAACCAAGAATGATATTTTTTTAGAATTTATATTCACAAACAAAGGGATACAACCAAGAATGATGATTTCATCTAAACTTAATAAATACTAATCTAAACCGATTCGAATGAATAATGTTGTTTTTGGATAGTTAACTTAGTCTATGAGTAATGAATAAAATATTAATATTGTTATATATATATATATTAAATAATAAATAGTATGTAGATAATAAATAGCCATGGAGATCTTGAAACTAATAAATAAATAAAAAAAGATAAAGATATAGCATAGAACTAACTTGTTGACATCCATTATTATTTCTGGATGCAACATGATGGCTAATGGTAATGTGAGAGTACTATATAGTACAATCATTTCTCTTCATCTTTTTCTTTTTTTTTAAAAAAAAAAAAGGCACGAGAGGTTAATAATAAAAAGGGAAAAAAAAGAAAAAAAAATCTATCAAATAATAAAGATTATCCAATAATATTATCCCATGAAACAAAATACCGTACATGTTAGGTATACTTGTAATAAAATAATTGAATGAATTGAAGGTATCAGTATAACTACAGTTGTAATCATGTTTTCCAAGCAGAAATATCAGAATGATACTCTTAAGATAAGAAACGCAGGTGCCACTGTATCATTATCCACCTATATCTTTTTTTTCTTTTCGGATCAATTTACATACACTTCAACTAAATATATATATTTTAAAATTAATAATTATATAAATTTTTAATAACTATAATATTAATAATTATAGAGTTCGAATTTAAAACTACAAGAAAAGCAAATCTTTTAATCTCAATATTTTATTATTGGACCATTTATCGGATAATTATCTAGATCCCTTTTTGTTTCGGGGAGAGCGAGGTGGAGCTAGAGCTATTTGTCATTGTTATGTCATCACCATAGAAATGGATATGATAATTACTTACAAATTATTATTAGATAATTAGAGAGAAACTATATTCTATAAAATAAAGACAAAATAAACTGCAAGTAAACGGAAAAATAAAAAACCGTATGTCTGCCAGTCCTTGTCAAGAAACATATAATCACATCCACATGCATATGGAGGCCTTGTGTAAAATTGCTCTAAAAGTAATACCACAACTAATAATGGACGACAAGAATTTAGAAAGAAAGGTAAGGAAATGGTAGTCATAGGGGAAGAGTGTACTGGAGAGTGACATTGAAGCACGCGTTGCCGGTCAGGGGAGGTGCAGCCGTATGGGGAGGTGGGTCCATTGGGTTTGATGTAAAAGGCTGAGCCACGGAGGTGATGTGGGTGTGCTCTGGTCCCACCTCTTAAAAATATGAACAGATTCTTTTCATATATTTAAATCAATTTATGTAGCGAGTCTTTTTATTATTTCCTTGATAAAATAAGTCTTTGTTGTATTCTTAATTTCAGATAATTGAGCATAGTTTATTGGAATTAAAGGTTGATTTTAGTGAATTAAATAGTTTTTTCACCATTTAAATTATTATTATCAGCTTTTCTTTTCGTTTTTTTTAATCCTTAATAATACGAAGTGCACGAAGCTGTAGAGAGAGAGAGGAATAGTCGAAATTTAAATGCTTGAGAGGACAGTGACGAGGAAGGAGCGCTGTAGAGAGTGTTTTTGAAGTGGGATTGTCAAAACAGAACTCATTGAGGAATCTTGTTTCCTGCCATGTCGGTGAACATCTTTTACAGCAGCCAGCCAGCCAGCCAGCCATGTGATCATGAACATCTTTTATAGCAGCCAGCCAGCCAGCCATATGATCATGAACATCTTTTATAGCAGCCAGCCAGCCAGCCATATGATCATGAACATCTTTTATAGCAGCCAGCCAGCCAGCCAGCCATATCATCATCAACATGCGGATAAGCTTAAGATTCTCTTATCATTATTTAATTACACACCGCTACACTAGCTGATTTTGCCTTGAGGTTAGGTTAGATTTTAGTGGGAGAAGACATTAACATGATTCAATTATTGGCCCGCAATATATTCCGGTTATGATTAATTTTTTTAGTGCAATAAATAAATAAATGTGGTTAATGTATTTTTTAGTAGGAAAAAAAACTACCTGGAAGTAAATTTAATGATAAAATAGTGGAACATTTATATGAGAGCACAATAATTTTATATTAAAAAATCATAAATATCAATTTAAAATAAATTAAATATTGAAGGATGAAATTGAATTTTTTTTTAAAATCCAAAATTATATGATGAAATTGAAAAAAAAATAAAATCAAAGTAACTAAACAAAGGTTGAAGCGCGTGGGCGAGGCGTGTGGGCCTAAATAACAAGAGCCCAGGTGCACGAGTCCACTAGCCCAAACCCGCACGCATGGGATTTGATATTTTTTTATGTTTTAAAGGGGTAGACGACATGTTGTTTTTCTTTTTGTTTTTTTGAAAAAATAGAGCAAGCGACATGACAAACAATGCATTTCCTATTATGCCTAAATTCTACTCTTAAAAAGTCATTTTCAACCATTTTTCAACCTAAAACCACAAAAATTTTTTATAAATCTAAATAAACTTGTTTATGTTTTCAAACAACCTAAATAATGGTCCAAAAACAAAAAATCAACTTGGGATCCAAAAAATTCCCTTGTTCAAAGCTATTTTCTCAAGTAATTTGAAGATGAAACTCTTATCGAATGCAACATATAAATACTAAGATCGACCATTTTGATATTTGAAATTAGTGTCAACTGATGTTTTCTTTCTCAATCACTAGAATTTAATAACTTTTTTTTTTCTCTCATCTCAAATCAAGAATTAAAAAAATAATAGAAATAAAATTTTTGGATAAAAAGTGAATTCTCAAAAAAATATAAAAAATAAAATAAAAGCACTGAAAATTAATGAGTTGCGATGTAAGTGAGAAAAGTCAATTTTTTTAGTCAATCTCGAAATCACCATGAAGTTTCTTCTTGTTCTTGGCTTTAGTCCCACATCTCTTTAATTTTGCCTTTTGTTAACAAATAGAAAGCAATTAGCTTTTAATTTGGCTATATAAGGATGAAATTCTTAAAAATTAATTTGATGACCCAAACATAAAATAATTTACTTTTGTGAGTCCGCATTGGTTTTTAGTGAAATTATTGATATTAAAACAACCATAGTACTATTTAGTGTTTTCTATAATATTTATGCAATAAGACTAATTTTTATTCTCGTATAATATATGATTTTTCTTAAGTGAAAGTATTATTATGATTTTAAAATTTATTTATGTTGAGATTACAATTTGTTTTTTCTATGATTTTAAAATTTATTTATGTTGAGATTATAATTTTAATTAAAAAATAAAGGTGATGAAATTTAAATTTGTAATTGTTTAGTTATTAAATATTTAATACCATATCAAATAATATTTTAACTTAACAATTTAAACTATTAAATAAAACTTTTTATTAACTCTCTAGCAATAAAAATATTACTATATAATAAGTTTGTTATTTTTTAAATTCTTAATTGATTATTTTCACGAGAAGGAATTATGATGTTTATCTTCAACTTTGCATTACAGAAACCAAAACAAGTTCGTACACTTTCGCTAACTTTGAGATGCATGTCTCCAAAAAGAACACTATCACTTCCACAATGATGACAAATCTTTCTTTCTTTTTTTTTTTTAATAAAAAACAGCAATAATTAAAATAAAAATCTGTTAAAACTTTCAATCATCTGAATTAAGAAAAAAAAATAAAATTAACGAGTTGTTCGTTTAGTTTTTTGGTTACTAGAGAGGTAGGTAGAATGTCAAACTATGGTTTTTTGATTAAAAAATTAATTTTCAAACTATTTTCATAAAAAAAATTAAATAAACATCTTAAAAAGTTTAATGAATCAGTTTCTAACCCAAAAACACTTTTAAATTTGTTCAAAAAATAAATTAAATTGAATTTTTTTCTCTTAATCTCAATCTATTTTTTTGGGTGACATGAATTTTAATGGTTGGAATATGACTAACTAATATTTTTTTTTTTATCTTTTATTTTTCAATTACTTTCCTTTTCCTCTTACATTCTCGAGATTAAAATATAAAACAAATATAATTTAGAATTAAAAAGTTAAACCCTCTATAACCAGAGATAAAAGATGAAAAAAGTTAAAATATCTCGGGAACAAAGTGTACCTTTTCACTCCCCGTGAACATCACAAAAGAAAATAGGGCTAGAATTTTTTTCATTGTTAAATGTGGTCCCTATTATTTCAATTTTAATTTTTTCAATTTAAATTGAAAAGAAAAGAAATATCTGTTCAAGAAAAAGAAAAAAAAACAAAGAATGGACGAATCAGGAGCCCCGTAGCAGTGCACAGTGCACCTGAGAGTGCATCTATAGTAAAATGAAGAATGAATCGACATTCTCCTTTTGTTTATAGTGTAATATTGTAATAAAGTCAACAACTATATTATACTGATCATCCAACTATCTCATTTAATATTAGTTTAATTTGCAGCTTAGAGACACTTTTGTATCCCTTTGTATAATATATTTTGAAGGTAAGAAAAAATTGTAAATAATTCCAACTATACGTTTAGCATGATTTATAAAATAATATCTTATGATTTTGATGATCCCTTTTTTATTTTTTATTTTTTACTATATATAAGAAGATTAGCTGGTGTTACAGGGGACGGAAGGTCAAGCTTAATATACTCACCAACAAAAAATTACCTATTTTTTGAGTTATAATTAATTCAAAACCTTGTTTTTTTATATAGATAATTTTGGACTTGAAACTTGAACAGATTTACACTATATTTTACTTAATTTTTATTAAATAAATAAGAATGATGAGATTCAAACTCATGATCACTTGATCATCGAGGCTTCAATATCATGTCAAAAAATTATCTTAATCCAATAACTTAAACTATTAAATAATATCTTAAAATATAATTTATATTATTCTTAATAGTATAATATATAATATGACCGAAAGCAGGAAATTAGGAAACCGATACAAATAAGAGCAAGGCTTGTTTCTAAAAAGAAATGCATTCCATGAGAGACGTGGGTGTGTCATGGTATATTCTTTCAATGGACCTTTCAACCACCAAGAGGAGATCAAGAGTCAGTACTGTTCTGTCTCTACGAGTTATTGGTTCCCTTCATGATCATGGATCCTATTATTATAAAGCTAATTACAAGAAAAGTTATGATGATCGATGGTGGAATCTCAAATCCAGGCAATACTTAATGCGACAACGCTTCTCTCAAGCTAGTCTGGAGAGGGATTAGTGTAATGTGTGCGTAGTGGAGAAACACGTGGAGCTCTCTTCCACAATGGACATTCTTGACAGGATTGATGTATTATTATATATGCACTCCTTGGGAGCTTGTCATGAGCCACTCACCGGCGGGCACGAGCTTAGGGAGGAGCTAGCTAGATAGATATGTCCCCATTTGTTAAATCATATAGGTCGAAGAAGCATGGGAATAGAAAAAGGAGATTGAAAATATTCACGTCCGTTGGTGGCTCAGTGGTGATAATAAAATAAGTTAATCTTTTGGGTACCTAACTCCTAAAGTTACATGGGGCAATCACTGCCCTAAATGACCATCCTTTTCTTTGCCAAGAGAATACCATACCTTTACCTATAAACCTACCTGTTTCCAATTCAATATCAAGTCCAGTTTAACACCACTTGCTATTTGGTACTGTTCTTTCAAAATCTCCCAAAAATTATGGGGACCCTCTCTCTCTCTTACGCACATTAAACTACCAAGATTTAAGATGCACAGTGGATTCCCACAATGTTCCTTCTTTTTCTCTATGTTTTTCTACTGTGGTTGCTGGTTACTGAACCTTTTTTCTTGATTCATGTGTTTATTTTAAATTGATAAGCAACACACCATGTATCTTTAATTTTGAAGATCAAACTCCTTGGTTTACCACATAACTGTTTGGGCCCTTTCCACCAACCTTGAGGCTAATATTTTTTCATAGTTCTGGTACATTATCTACCACACAAAAATCTTGGTACTAATCGAAGATGATAATAATCTCATTTATTTATAATACCGCGAGTTCTATCGTTGTTAAGATCTTTAACAAGTCACTAACAAGAATTGATTGCTAATTCCCATATTCTTTTATTGTTGTTTACTCCATTAGCCATCAAAATATATTTGCAGTCCCTCTTTCATTATATCTCCCTCCTTTATAGTACTTGTCTTAATGTCATTTATTCATAACAAATTTCACTTGAATGATATCCTCAGATATTTGAGACTTCATACCTTAACCTTTAGTGCATTATAGTACTTGTCTTAATGTCATTTATTCATAACAAATTTCACTTGAATGATATCCTCAGATATTTGAGACTTCATACCTTAACCTTTAGTGCATTATAGTATTATAGTATTGGATGAGTTGTTTTATCCTTCTTTAATGAGTCAACACTCTATGCAATATCTATATTGAGTCCACTATCATAAATTCTTTTTCTTGAACTCATTACAACAATATTCCAATACTAATTATTTAATTTCTCTTCAAGTGAGAAATAATTTCTATTTTTATCATGAACATCTGAAAGTTCCATTCCAATTTACACTTACCTAAAATTAACAAACATCTTCTGTACACCACTTTTCTTGGAATCGATACATGTAGATTTAACAACTCATTTAATATACTTATCAACAAAACTTAAATAGTTATATAACTCTCCACGGGTTAATACATTGCTGTCAAGTATCTGAAAATTAAATTCAACATAAAAATTAACCATTAGCATCAATCACAACATTTATAAATTTATTAAATGCACTTCCATTATTTAACTTGACTAAGTTAAATTAAATCCTTCCTCGAACATCCGTCAACCAGGGTACTCAATCATATTGCCCACACTGAGCGATAATCCCTTAACTAGGGAAACTATTTTTTTGCCTTTTCACCTCTCCAATCCCCCTTCAAGTTTCAAAAGACACCTATTTTATAGCCTTTAAAAGGTAGGTGGTTGTGAAATCATATGTGGGTTTAAAAGTGGTTTTTCAAAACTAGATTATAGGGGATTCTTTCCCATTTCCTCTAATATGTTAGGGGACCACTCTCCTCTATTCTTCTTTTGTTTTCCCTCTCCCTAGATGTCTAACAAACTCTTGGAACTTCTAGAAAAAGTAGAGAACTTTATAGCAGAAACTTGGCTGAAAATGGTTGATTAAGGGTGTACATTTCATGAATTAATCATGGCAAATGGGAGGTCATTGAAGCCAACCAAGCTAGATATACTCTAGTGGGACCCCTCAAGTAAGGCACCATTTTCAAAGTAGTTTTTGGTTTTTAATTTGTTCAATTTAGCCCCTAAATAAGCCTTAATCTTTTATTTTCTTCAAGTTAGTCCTAGAAAAAGTTTGGTACAACCCCCAATGTTGTGAGTTTTTTGCAGAAAGGTCATTAGTCTTTAATTTCTTTAATATGACCCCTAATTGACCATTAAACTTTGATTTTCTAGCAATTTCACCCCTAATTTCATCCAATTAAGCTTGTAAAAAATAAATTTGGTCCTCTAAAATTCTAATCTTCTTAATTAAGCTCAAATTAGACTTCCAAACTTATTTTGTTTTATCAATTAAGTATTTAATAAGATTAAATTGACCTTTTAAAAGTCCATTTAAATCCTTACACTTAATTATTTTTTTTTTAATTTTGGCCTAAAGTTTTTCAAAAACGTAAATAAATCTTTAATTAGACCCATGATTAAATCAAATCAACCTATTAAAAATCTAATTAAGTCCCCAAACTTAATGTTTATGAAAATTATTCTAATATTCATTTAAGTTAACATTGAATTTGCATTTTGTTTTTCACATTTAGGTCCTTCAATAGTGCAATTAAGTTTCCAATATTGTCAAAGATCCAGTTTGGTCCCTTTATCTCTCATTTATATATTTAGATCTCTTATAAACTTGTTCTTGCCAACCAAGTCACTTGTCCTCCTATATTTTGTTTTATAATTTTTTCAACCTTCTTTCTTTTATATTATTATTTTTGTATTTATTATTTTTTATAAAATAAAATGGTAATTTTAAGGAACCTAAAATTAGGTTATGACAAGCCCAACCAACCAGGATCGAATAAGCTCAAAGATCTCCTCACTAATATTAAGGTGAGGTTAATAAGCCTGATGAAAGGCCTAAGTATTCTTTTCATACTAGATGAAGTAAATAATAATTGAGAGGACTAACAAATTTATGAAATCCTTCTTCTACCTATAGTGCATGTATGCCCACTAAAGCAAAGGTTACCATGTCATAGAATGCCAATTCATAAGGGTTCTACTTGTGATAGCCCTTAAAATTGAAGTATAAAAAAGGACACTAAAAGAAGAGATCATCATGTGTCTTAACATGCGACCCACAAAAGATACATATCGAGGAGCTGATGATTTGATAAGCATAGAGTCTATCTATGGTGTGAAGGCGACTTATAAAAGCAAGTTATAGGATAAATGAGTGTTTTGGGATATGACCTAAAAACTAGAGGAGGTGATACATAGAATATCTAGGTCTGGTGTATCTAAGAACCTCTCATGCTGAGTTGATAGAAAATCTCCATCATAAAAGACACTTTTAGACATAATGATCTGGAAATACAATCCTTAGATGGAAATGAATGAAGTCCTAAATAGGCTGAAGCCTTTGACCAGCCGAGGAAAAAGCCCAAATGCCTTCCTTTATGATGTCTCAATCTTGGCATACTAAAGAAACCCAATCAAGGGTAGCACCCTCAAAGAAAAAGGTCACAAAACCATTGCCCATCCGGCAACCAAAGTTTAACCATAAGGAAGTAGGAATCCTATCACTAATACATGAGACAAACCTCCCTTTACATTAATCTCTACTGAAGAGGATCTTTCTTCAGGAGAAAGAGGATACTGATGGAGGCCTGATATGCTAGAAAGATATACCCACGAGTAAGACACTATGAACACATCTTAACCAAACTAATGATCTCTTTAGAAAAATCTCAAGACATGATTGAGAATGACTACTCTATTCCAAGTCCTAAAACTCTTACTGCCTGAACCTCCCTCTTTAAGAGGATAACAAAATGAAACTTAGGCTACCTAGCCATTGAATGCGAGAGAGAATAGTCCTTCAAGAGAAAATAAGCTAATATTCTCTCAATCCTCCTAATAACGGTGTTGGGAAGAATAAACCTGGAACACTAGTATACCTAGATGAAAAAACAAACAAATTTGATCAATTGAAGGTGTACAATATAAGTAAGAGAAGTTGATGTCCATAACTTAATCCTAGAGAAAATCCATTATATCAAAGGCATACAATCGCTTTGTATCAGTCTAGTAGAGATCAATGGGACTCCTAAATACCTGATCTACAGAGAACCCGAATTGAAACCCAAAATAGTCTATAGATAAGCCTTAATTTTATTATTAACTCTTGACAAAAAGACATGACTTTTTTTTTGGATTTTAAAAAGTCTAAATAACCCAACAAAATCATCCAAATCCTTCCTCATAATCCTGACTGAGTCTATATCTACCCAGCAAAAAATCATAAGGTCATAAACAAAACATAAGTGAGTAATGACAATCTGTTGACACTGCTAGTAATATCGAAACCTTGGGTTCTACAAAGCCTTTCTAAATATGTCTCATAAACCCTTCATGGCCAATACAAATAAAAAAGAGGGATAAAAGGTTACCCTATCAAAGGCCTACAAAATATGGGAATAAATTGTGACTTTCCCTATTCATGACTGTTGAGAAATTAGTTGTAGATAAACATATCTCAATCCATCTAACCATGGTGTCAGACACTCTAATAACTTATAGCCTTGTTAGGATAAACTCCCAGCTAACATTATCAACTGCTTTCCTAATATCTATTTTTAAAGCACATCTAGGCATAAGACTAGTTAAGTGATAGTTATGCATAAGCTCCTTGTCAACAAGATGACATTCGAAATTTGCCTACTTCTAACAAAGACAATCCGAGCAGGACCAATAACATTTGTAAAAATCTTTTTCAATCTACTCACAATGACTTTAGATATGCATTTGTATATCACGTAACAACATGAGAGAGGTTTAAAGTCATTTATAGTGGTGGGTGTCTCAATCCTAGGAACCAAAGCAATCCTAGTAGCATTAACACATCTAGGTAGAGTAGAGGAATAAAAAAAGTATCTCACAACAACAACAAAGTCCCTGCTAGTTTAATATACCTTGTAGTCAATCCGTGGTTACACATGACATTATTATATTCATATAAATATATATTTATTATTAATAAAGACTAAATTTATCTTTATTATTCATATAATATTAGATTAATGAATTTAATATTTGATTTATGAATCTAGAGTAAAGATAAAGTTCATGGGACAAAAATACTTTACAAAAAAAATTATAAAGTTGTTATAATTATGTGATTTCTATTGTATCAAATTATTGTTTCTAAAATATTCTTGATCGATGCTCTTTTAAATAGTGGACATTTATTAGAGTCATAGAGACGGATACATATTATGTTTTTTCCTTTATGAAATGAAATAGTTGTTCTCATAAGCTTGGGTATAAAAGATACCTAGAACTAATACGTAAGTGTTTGTCATAAGACATGTACACTGAACCAACCGCATAAGAATTCCACATAAAGAAATCAGTTATGTCAACAGAAAGACTCACGTGACTGTTGTGTAAGTGATCCTTAGATTTAAGATTACTAAGTTATCTTATATAGAGAATGTTATGCATTGATCATGTTACATGTTATCTTAGTCAAAGTGACGAAGGAGCAGACATTGGGTATAACATGAATTGTATTAATATACTTGAGTGATCAAGAG